>NC_058411.1:54294994-54520589 GCF_002201575.2 Neomonachus schauinslandi | reverse complement strand
TCTTTCTTTCTTTCTTTCTTTCTTTCTTTCTTTCTTTCTTTCTTTCTTTCTTTCTTTCTTTCTTTCTCCTTCCTTCCTTCCTTCCACCTACCTACTTTCTTTCTCTTTCTTCTTTCTTTCTTTCTCTTTCTTTCTTTCTTTCTTTTCTTTTCTTTTCTTTTTGCTTGCTTGCTTGCTTGCTTGCTTGCTTTTTCTTTTCCAGTCTTATTTCCTCTCAGTGCTTCAGTTTGAATAGTTTTTATTGCCAGGTCTTTAAATCTGTTTTCTATAGATTCTCTTTATTCTTAATCTGACCCATTACTCCTTCCTTTCAGATGCTGTATTTTTCATCTCTAGATTGTGTTATTTGATTATTCCACTTCTCTCCTTATTTTGTTCTTTTAAATCATTGAGAATACCACACATACTTATAATATGATTTAAATATCTTATACATTATGTCTGTCACTTCTTGTTTCATTTTTTCCCATGGATATACCTTTCTAATGCTGATTAGTCACATTTCCCTCAATTTTTTATCTGTGGTAGTTTCTAACCTGTTGGTAGACATGATTTTATATTATTCAGTGCTAGATTGAATACATTCAAATAGTTTTGATTTTTCTTTTATATGGAGTTAAGTTTCTTGAATCCCAGCTTTATTATTTTGAGGCTTATTTTTAATGTTGTCTTAGGAAAGGCATAAGGTAGCCTTAACTCTGACCAATAAGTGGATCTTTACTGGTAAGTCTTGACCTATCTGAGGTCTCTGCCAAATGTCCTTGATGTGACTGGTCAGAGCCCAACTATCTTTCAATCCTTTTCTTGCTCTGGGAATTATTTATGTCATCATATTTGGTATTCTCTTGACGTCACAGAATTTCACCATTAGTATGTTTGACTTAGAATTCAACAGTTAATTCAAGAGAATCCTAAGTTTACCATCAAAGTATTCCTTTGCACTATTATGTTATGGAATAATGACAAAATTTTAGAAATGATGCATCTCTTACATTGAAATGTCAGTATATGTTAAGGCAAATATTTTGTTTTTAATACCCCAAAAAGACTTTGAAAATTATGTTCCTTAATGAGAAATAAAAGAAAGTAATACAAAAGCCACCTTAGTTGAAAAAACTTTGATTTTCTCACCATTATCTATCATGTTAGCTGTAGGGTTTTGTACATATTATTTATTGAGTTCAAGAATGTCCCCTATATTCTTAGTTTTTCAAGAGTTTTTTTATTATGAATGGGTGTTGAATTTTGTAAAAATTGTTCTATATTTATTAATACAGTTATATGATTTTTCTTTTTCATTTCAAATTTTTATTTAAATTCTAGTTAATTAACATATAGTTTAATATTGGTTTCAGTAGAATTTAGTGATTCATCATTACATATTACACCCAGTGCTCATCACAACAAATGCCCTTCTTAATACCCACCGCCCATTTAGACCATCCCGCACCCACCTTTCCCTCCATCAATCCACAGTTTTTTCTCTATAGCTAAGAGTCTCTAATGATTTGCCTCCTTCTCTTTTAATTCCCCCTTCCCCTATATTCATCTTTTTTGTTTCTTAAATTCCCCAATTAAGTGAAATAATATGGTACTTGTCTTTCTCCGACTGACTTATTTTGCTTAGAATAATATACTCTAGCTTCATCCACATCATTGCAACTGGCAAGATTTCATTCTTTCCGATGGCTGAGTAATATACCGTTCTATATATACACCACATCTTCTTTATCCATTTGTCAGTCAATGGACGTTTGGGTTCTTTCCATAGTTTGGCTATTGTTGATAATGCTGCTATAAACATCAGGGTGCATGTAGCCCTTTGAATCTGTATTTTTCTATCTTTTAGGTAAATACCTAGTAGTGCGATTGCTGGATGGTAGGGTAGTTCTAATTTTTAACTTTTTGAGAAACCTCCATATTGTTTTCCAGAGTAGCTGTACCAGTTTACATTCCCACAAACAGTGCAAGACTGTTCCCCTTTCTCTGCATTCTCACCAACACCTGTTTTTTTTTTCTTGTATTGTTAATTTAGCTATTCTGACAGGTGTGTGGTGGTATCCCATCATGGTTTTGATTTGTATTTGTCTGATGATGGCTGAGGTTGAGTATCTTTTCATGTGTCAGTTGTCTGAATGTCTTCTTCAAAAAATGACTATTCATATCTTCTGCCCATTTCTTAACTGGATTATTTGTTTGTGGGTGATGAGTTTGATAAGTTCTTTATAGACTTTGGATACTAACCCTTTATCAAATATGTCATTTGCAAATATATTCTCCCATTCCTTAGGCTGCCCTATGGTTTTGTTGTTTCTTTCACTGTGAGAAGCTTTTTATCTTGATGAAGTCCCAATAGTTCATTTGCTGCTTTTGTTTCCCTTTCCTCCAGTGATGTGTCTAGTAAGAAGTTGCTATAGCTGAGGTCAGAGAGGTTACTGCCTATGTTCTCCTCCAAGATTTTGATGGTTTCCTGTCTCACATTTAGGTCTTTCATTCATTTTGAATTTACTTTTGTGGATGGTATAAGAAAGTGGTCCAGTTTCATTCTTGTGCATGTGGCTGTCCAGTTTTCCCAACACCATTTATTGAGGAAACTGTCTCGTGTCCAATGGATCTTCTTTCCTGCTTTGTTGAAGATTAGGTGACCATACATTCATGGGTCCATATCTGGGTTTTCTACTCTGTACCATTGATCAATGTGTCTCTTTTTGTGCCAGTACCATAATGTCTTGATGATTACAGCTTTGTAATATTGCTTGAAGTCTGGAATTATGATGCCTCCATCTTTGTTTTTCTTTTCAGGATTGCTTTGGCTATTTGGGGTCATTTGTGGTTCCATACATATCTTAGGATTATTTGTTCTAGCTCTGTGAAAAATGCTGGTGGTATTTTGATAGGGACTATATTAAATGTATAGATTACTTTGGGTATAGATATTTTAACAGTGCTTGTTCTTCCAATCCATGAGCATGGAATGCTTTTCCATTTCTTTGTGTCCTCTTCAATTGCAATTTCACAATATTCTATAGTTTTCAGAGTACAGATCTTTTACCTCTTTAGTTAGGTTTATTTCTAGGTATCTTACAGTTTTTGGTGCAATTGTAAATGGGATTGGTTCCTTGATTTCTCTTTCTGTTTCTTCATTATTGGTATATAGAAATGCAACTGTTTCTGTACATTGATTTTATATCCTGTGACTTTGCTGAGTTCATTTATTAGGTCTATTTCAGTGGAGTCTTTTAGATTTTCTATATACTGTGTCATGTCATCTGCGGATACTGAAAGTTTGACTTCTTCCTTGCTGATTTGGATGCATTTTATTTCTTGTTTTGTCTGATTGCTGATGCTAAGACTTCCTCAGCAATGTTAAATAGTACTATGTTAAATAGCAATGGTGAGAGTGGACATCCCTGTCTTGTTCCCAATTGTAGAGGAAAAGCTCTCAGTTTTTCTCCACTGAGGATATTAGCTGTGGGTCTTTTGTAAATGGCATTTATGATGTTGAGTTCTATACCTACTTTGTTGAAGGTTTTTATCAAGAAAGGATGCTGTATTTTGTCAAATGCTTTTTCTGCATCTATTGAGGCGATCAAATGGTTCTTATCCTTTCTTTTATTATTATGGTGTATCATGTTGGTTGATTTGAAAATATTGAACCACCCCTTTCAACCCAGGAATAAATCCCACTTAATCATGGTGAATAATTCTTTTAATGTACTGTTGGATTGGATTTGTTGGTATTTTGTTGAGAATTTTTGCATTCATGCTCATCAGGGATAATGGCCTGTAATTCTCCTTTTTGGTGAGGTCTTTATCTAGTTTTGGAATCTAGGTAATGTTAGCCTCATAAATGATTCTGGAAATTTTCCTTCCACTTCTATTTTTTGGAACAATTTGAGAAGAATAGGTATTAACTCTTCTTTAAGTGTCTGGTAGAATTCTCCTGGGAAACCATCTGGCTCAGGACTTTGCTTGTTGGGATATTTTTTAAAAATATATTTTATTTATTTATTTGAGAGAGAGCTCAAGCAAGTGGGAGGAGGAACAGAGGGGAAGGGAGAGGAAGAGGGAGAGAGGATCTGAAGTGGCCTCCAGGCTCAGCATGGAGCCTAACGCAGAGCTCCATCTCATGACCACAAGATGATGACCTGAGCTGAAACCAAGAGCCACCGAAAGTGTCTCTATTGGGACACTTTTGATTACTGATTCAATTTCTTTCCTGGTTATGGGTCTGTTCAAATTTTCTATTTCTTCCTGTTTCAGTTTTTGTAGTCTGTATGTTTTTAGGAATTTGTCCATTTCTTCCAGATTGCCCAGTTTGTTGGCATATAATTTTTCACAATATTCTTTTGTTTTTATTTCTGTGGTGTTGGTTGTGATCGCTCCTCTTTTATTTGTCATTCTATTTATTTCAGTCCTTTCTCTTTTTGATAAGTCTGGCCAGAGGTTTATCGATTTTGTTAATTCTTTTGAAGAAATAGCTCTTAGTTTTGTTGATCTGTCCTATTGTTTTTTGTTTGTTTCTATATTGTTTATTTCTGCTTGCATCTTAATCATTTCCCTTCTGCTGGCTTTAGATTTTATTTGCTGTTCCTTTCCTAGGTCCTTTAGGTGTCAGGTTTGGTTGTATATTTGAGGCTTTTCTTGCTTCTTGAGGTAGGTTTGTATTGCAACATACTTCCCTCTTAGGACTGCCTTTGCTATATCCCAAAGGTTTTGGACTGTCAAGTTTTCATTTGCATTTGCTTTCATGCATTTTTTAAAATTTATTCTTTAATTTCCTGGTTAACCCATTAATTCTTTAGTAGGATGTTCTTTAACTTCCAGGTACTTGTAGTCTTTCCAAATTTTTTCTTGTGGTTGACTTCAAGTTTCATAGCATTATGGTCTGAAAATCTGCATGGTATGATCTCAGTCTTTTTGTCCTGGTTGAGGACTGATTTATGATGTAATATGTGATCTAATCTGGAGAATGTTTCCATGTGCACTTGAATGTTTATTCTGCTGCTTTAGGATGAAATGGTATGAATATATCTGTTAAGTCCGTCTAGTCCAGTGTGTCATTCAAAGCCATTGACTCACTGTTGATTTTCTGTTTAGATGATCTATCCATTGCTGTAAGTGGGGTGGAAAGTCCCCTATTATTATTGTATTATTACCTATGAGTTTCTTTATGTTAATTATTAATTGATTTTTATTTGGGTACTCCTATATTGGGGGCATAGATATTTACAATTGTTAGATCTTCTTGATGGATAGACACCTTAATTATCATGTAATGCCTTTCTTCATCTCTTGTTGTAGTCTTTGGTTTAAAATCTAGGTTGTCTAATATAAGTATGGCTACTCTGGCTTCCTTTTGATGTCCATTGTCATGATAGATCATTCTCCATCCCCTCACTTTCAATCTTCAGGTGTCTTTAGGTCTAAAAAGAGTATCTTGTAGGCAGTATATAGATGAGTCTTTTTTCTTAATCCATTCTGATATCCTGTGTCTTTTGGTTGGAGTCCATTTATATTCAGAGTGATTATTCACAGATATGAATTTAATGCCACTGTGTTCCTGTAAAGTTTGTGTTTCTGATGATGTTTCTCTGGTCTTTTTAGTCTTTGTTGCTTTTGGTCTTTTCTTTTCCCCCAAAGAGTCCCCTTTAATATTTCTTGCAGGGCTGGTTTAGTGGTCATGAACTCTTGCAGTTTTTGTTTGTTTGGGAAACTCTTTATCTCTCTTTCTATTCTAAATGACAGCCTGGCTGGATAAAAAATTCTTGGCTGTATATTTTTCCCATTCAGCACATTGAATATATCCTGCCACTCTCTTCTGGCCTGTTAAGTTTCTGTGGACAAATCTGCTGTGAATCTAATCTGTCTTCCCTTGAAGGTTAAGGATTTTTTTTTCCCCCTTGCTGCTTTCTGGATTCTTTCCTTGTCTGTCTATTTTGTGAATTTGACTATGATATGTCTTGGTGTAATGGCTGGCTTTTGTTGAATTTAATGGTAGTTCAATGTGCTTCTTTGATTTTGATGTCTGTTTCCTTCCTCAGATTAGGGAAGTTGTCAGCTATAATTTGTTCAAATAAACCTTCTGCCCCTTTTTCTTTCCATCTTCTGGGACTCCTGTGATATGAATGTGATTACATTTTAAGAAGTCAGAGTTCCCTAAGTCTATCTTTGTGATCCAATACTTTTCTTCCCTCCTCTTTTCAGCTTCATTATTTTCCATAATTTTTATCTTCTGTATCACTCATTCATACCTATGATTCATCCTTCCTCATTGTCATGGCTCCAGTCAGTTTTGCATCTTGGTTATAGCATTTTTTTCTGGCCTTTTATCTCTGCAGTAAGGGATTCTCTAGTGTCTTCTATGCTTTTTTCAAGACCAGCTAGCATCCTTATAATTGTTGTTTTAAATTCTAGTTCAGACATCTTATGCATATCTGCTTTGATTAAATTCCTAGCCATTACCTCTTCCTATTCTTTCTTTTGGGGTGAATTCCTCTGTCTTGTCATTTTGTCAAGGTCACCGTTTTTCTGTATGATTGTTAGGAGAGTCTGTTATATTCCTACTTCTGAGAGTAATGTTTGTATTAAGAAGAGGTCAAAGAAAACACACACACACACACACACAAGAAAGGGAAAAAAAGGAAGCCAAATCCTACATATGCCTTGGTCTGCTTGTTAAAATAAGCTATATCTAAAGTAACCCCAAAACAAACAAATAAACAAAACATCAAAGGAAGCTAGATCCTATTTCCCCTGGATCTGAAGCATCAGTGGCCTTGATGCTGGCGAGGGTTTTTCCTGGGTTTCTGGGGGTAGGGTTTGCTGTGCTGATTCTCAGGTGAACTTGCCCTAGTAGAGATGCCCTTGCAGGTCACAGGGAGTGGGCCTTCGTGGAAGTGGCTCTGGCCTCCATTTGGTGGTGCCATTTTGCTCCTTAAAATTCAGTTGGTGTCGGTGGGCAGGAGGGAAAATGGCATTGCCTCGCTCTTTCATCTCTGGAGCTGGAAGCTTATGCCCATGCCACTCCTCAAGAAGCCCTCACAGAAGAGCAAACAATCACCCTTCCTATGTCCTCAGTTTCCATCACATCCCTGCCTTTACAGTCCATCTGCCAGGTTGCACAGCACTCCCATATTTTATCTCAGGTGCAGCTGGGTTCAAAACTCCAAACTTGAGAGACCCCCGTGGAGTGGACCCACACTGATTCACTGGGGGCAGGGTCTCACTAGGCTGTGGCCAGGTGCTGGTTTGTCCCAGAAAATGATCATGCAACTGTGCAGTTCCTCAGGGCTTATAGTAAAGTGCAGCAGAAAGCCAGCACCAAGATGTGCTGGCCTCAGCCTGCATCCCCAATCCTATGCTGGTGAATGGGAAGCTCAGTGGTGCTGGCAGCATCTTTTGACTCTAGAGAGGCTGTGCCAATTCTCCCCAAATGTATGGGAACTGTTTCCCTCCACGCAACCCAGGGGATCCTCAGACATGCTGCTCACTGCTAGGTCTTCACCAACTTTCCCTATTGGAGCACTGTTAAGCCAAACAGGTGCAAATCTGGTGATGGCTCAGACCTCTGAACTTTAGATTTTGTGTTCTGTTTATAAAGACTTGTGGTATTCAGCCCCTCTCCTTTTCCCAGTCAATGGTTTTGGGGAAGGTTTCTTGAGCAATCCCATGTTTATGTTTTCACTCTTTTTTAACTCTCTGTCTCTCTTTCTTTCTTGCTCCTCTCTCAGTGATCAAGTTTCCCTCCCTTCTGCAGCACCTGTGTTTCCTTTCTCCCCCACATCAACTCTCTGCAGCTCCTACCTTCCACAAAGTGGTCATTTTTCTACTTGTAGATGTGCAGCTTTGTTCTCTCAGTCCTGAGACCAATTTCTTGTGTGTTCAGAATGATTTGATATTTATCTGTGTTTGAGTGTTGAGGCAAGCTTAGGGTCCCCCTGGTCCTCCACCATCTTCCACATAGAATCCATTTCTGATATTAGTAACCTGTGTCTTTTTTCTAATTTGCCTGGTGAAAGGTTTATTGATTTTATTGATCTTTTTCAAAGAACCAGCTTTTGATTTACATGGTTTTCTCTATTGACTTCCTGTTTTCAACTGTATTGATTTCTTTTTTCTTCTGCTTACTTGGGATTTAGTTTGCCTTATTTTCCTAATTTCCTAAGGTAAAACATGGATTATTCATTTTAGATATTTTTCTTTGCTAATATATGTATTCGATATAATATATTTCCTCTTAAGTACTGCTTTTGTTTCATCTTACGAAGTTTTGTAAGTTGTGTTTTCATTTAGTTTAAAATATTTTTAGAAATTTGCCTTGAATATTTTTCTTTGACCCATGTGTTAATAAGAAGTATATTCTTTAATATCCATGTATTTTTGGATTTTCCAATTATTTTCTTGATTTCTAATTTAATTCCATTGCAGCCCCAGAACAGATCTACCCTCCTTCACACTCTGTTTGCTGTGTGTTTTTATTATTTATAGATTTTCCTTTGGTATTTAATCTCTCACCTGAGGTCTTTAGCTCTTGTGAAGGTATGTTCATGTATGGGTGGTTTTTCAAGTAGATGTTTCTGTCAGAGGACAAGTGCTAGATAATCCTATTTTGCCAACTTGATCTGTCCAGAAATATTTTATTTAGAAAGGCAAAGGATAAGATTATTTATTACCTTACCTAAAATAAGTTATATTTTAAAATTCAACACATTGAGCTTGATTAATTATAAAAACAATGTTGCTTCTTAATGAGACAATGTCAGAACAAACCTTAGAATAAAATACTCTCTTTTGCAGTGTCAACTAAGTATCTCTGCTGTGTGGTAAATATTATAGCAACACAATTGCATGTTTTAATAGTTAAATGCTTAGGTATTTTTCAATATTTCTGCTCAGTAAGCTCAAGTATATATTTTCAATTTTACATATATACATATGTATATATATGTGTATATATAAATATATATATATTTATTTTACCATTCCTATTTTACAAATGGATTTCCAGTAATATTTATAATCTATCAAGCAAATAATTCAATTTGAAATTCATTTCTATAATAATTCTGTCTCTCATTTATCTGTGTGAGTACGTAACCATCAGAAATATAGCATATTTTATTTAACTTTGATCCAGATGGGTTTACATCTATGTATCTCAATTTTCTTTCCATGATTTTTTAAATAAATTAACTGATAGCTGTTCTCTTACTACTTATATCTAGACTAATACAATGATTTATGCTTTGTAAATCTAATTTATATAAGTGAAACACTATAAGCTGTATTTACTGAAATTACTTAAAACAACCAATAATTTTACTATCAATTTTTATTACATTGTGTTTGCAATTGTGGATTTTTGAATAAGATTGCCTGAAATTCAATACTGGTTTCACAATTTCTTACCTTAGAGTAGGTTTTTACATCTATATTTTGGGCTAAAAATACTCCCTCCTTGTAACATCATTAGAAGGGTTTAATTATTTAGAATATGCCTTATACACAGTAAGTACTCAACACATTTTAGATACTATACCAAGACAACTATATTCTTTATTCTGAGCTACACTTTAGACACTGTTCTTCTATATAGATTAATTTTATATAATTTTATATAATCAGAGTACATGAAAATTTGGTGCTTTTCTAAAATGCAGTATACTTCAACATCAGATACTTTTCATACCCTTTTGTCACTCCATCATAAATTTGATTGATTCAAATTATTCACTGATGTTGTTAATCTACTCTACTATAAATGCTTATTTCCAGTGGATAACACACAAGTAGTTTTAAATAGATAATGCTAAAGTAAACATAACTATACTTTTTTTGTTTTCAAATATTTTCTTATCATAAATTGCCAGAAATGAAACTAATAACAATAATTGTTCTGACCTTTTGCAGGCACAAGGTCCACTTGTACATTCAATAATAAAGTGCTTCTATAGTGTATAAGGGTAACTAGATAAATTCAGAAAGGTATAATTAAGCCTTTCATGGCTTATGGACATATCCACTTGGCATATACGAAAACTAATTTGTATAGAAATAGCATGTAAATATGAATAACAATTATAATTTAAAACTGCAACACATGTTCTTGGATGTATCCTGGGTATCAGGTGATATTTCAATTATTTTATCTTATTTTAATTGCTAGTAATAAAGGTGTTGCTATTTATAGTCCCATTTTAGAATTAGTTTTAAAAGGTGCCTAGTCTTGTTAAAAATACCTGAGTGGGTTATGAAACATGAATGCATCCTCTCTTAGCATCTCACACAGAGTAGTCTTTTAATATATATCATTTGAATGAATGAGTAAATAAAAATAAATACAAAAATAACAGTAGTAGAGACCTACTAACAAGATTTTTCTTATTCCATCTAAATGCATGCTTTCAATAATGCTTATCCATTTTCAAAATACTAAAATATTCTATTAAAATAATTGATTTTTTGGATATATATTAGAAATTCTAAGTTTATTGATTGATACTACTTAATTTTAGACAGAGAAGTGTTTTGGTATCCTTTTCTAGAGGGAAGTGGGAGGTATCTTAGGCTTCTTATTAGATATTAAGAAATTGAACCATCTAAAGCAACATATAGTATAACATAATGATATATAATGTATAATAACAAAGTTCCTTTTAGGCATTTTAGAGAGACACAGTGCATTGTGGGTAGGGGCAGAGGGAGAGGAAGAGAATCTTAAACAGACTCACACAGAGCCCATGTGGGGCTTGATCCCATGACCCTGAGATAATGACCTGAGGTGAAATCAAGAGTTGGAGCCTTAACCAACAGATCCACCCAGGCAACCCTTGTTTTTTGCTTTCTTTTTTTTTTTTTTAATTTTATTTTTCTTGTGTTTTGCTTTCTTAAGGTGCATCTAGAGTAGCTTTTTTTTTTTTTTAAGATTTTATTTATTTATTTGACAGAGAGAGAGAGTGTGCACAAGCAGGGGAATGGCAGGCATAGGGAGAAGCAGGCTCCCCGCAGAGCAGGGGGAGCCTGATATGGGCCTCGATTCCAGGACCCCAGGATCATGACCTGAGCTGAAAGCAGTTGCCTAACCAACTGAGCCACCCAGGAGCCTCTAGCTTTTTGTTTAATAATAGATATTGCTAAAGTAAACATAATTATACTTTTTTTTGTTTTCAAATATTTTCTATTGTTAAGGGTGTAGACACACCCTTAATGTGTGATCTTTATGGTATTTTAATTGAATTACCAAGGTTATTCTGCAAGATTTTTCCATTCTATATGGTTGGAACTCCCATGTCTTCCAAGAATGTGTGATCTTTGGAATATCTATTTATCTCATAGCTCTCCAGTATCTGATGTCTACCAGGACATGAAGGGTCTCAACTTGCCATGTGCAAGTTTGGACAACTTAGGAGACCTCTGTGCAGATATCTGGAGTCTCACACTTCTGCTTTCTTCAGATTTAATTTGCTCTTGCAGACAGAGAAAGACACCTAGTGTATGATTTTATTTATATGTGAGATCTAAAAGACAAAACAAATGTGTAAACAAACAAAAGGCAGAATCACACCTATAAATACAGAGAACAAACTGATATTTCTCCAGTTTTATAGTCCTTTGTGGCAGGAGGGCTAGTCTTTTCTGTTATTTAATCATTTTTAGAAGTGGAATTCAGTGAGAATTCATATTTCTAGTGCTATACATTTATATTAATTTTAATACATTCATGGGTGGTGATTTGAGTAAAAATAAGTGGTTAACATTTTTCTGCTAGTAACCAAATTTTGGCTCAAATACTTAAAGGAGAAACATTTGATTTAATTCTAAGAAGTAAAAAGACTAAAAATGCCCATTAGAGAATTTACAAAATAAACTTTCAACATATACAAATGAGCAAAAATCAGTGAAAAATGAGACTATTCATAGCAGATGTGGGAAAAGCAAGGTCCGTGTCCATGAGAGCACTAAACATACATATATGAATGCACATATATGTGTATTTTATAATACATAAATAACATTTATACATGGTAGATATACATACTTAAGTACACTCAAACACCTATATTTACATAGCTAAAGAGATAGATAACATATACTTGTAAGGGTGGATGGAGACCAAATTATGGAAAGCCTTGAGAATTAGACTCAAAAATCAAGAACTGATATAGTTATAAGTCAGTAAATTCAAATGAAGGAATATTATAAGGAAATAGATAAAATGGAAATATTTGTTTCAAATATATATTTGAGATGAATTTGAACTTGAAAAGTTAGAGAATGGAAAAGTATTTCAGATACTTATGGATTAAGCAAGATACGAAGTTCTAAGATAGCGGATGAAGGTAATGATGGTGAAGATGCAAAAAAGAAGAATAAAGAAAAAGTGAATGTTGGAAAATTTTGAAAGGCAAAATAATAGATTTGCCACCAAAATGGAAGGGACAGAAAACAAAGGATTTTGGCATATATATGATACAAATATAAGTACAAATTCTTATCTTACCTATTTTTGCTGAATCACTAAAAACTTTTTGTATGATATTGTAATATGCCACAAAATAGTCAACTATAATATTTATCAAACTATCAACTAGATATTTTTTGCAATAGTAATATTTTATTTTGCATCGTAGATATGTCACTGAAAATATTCATATTTATATATTGAATATCTAAATGCAAAGAACTTGGTATTTAATGAACTTATATATTTAAACCTTTTTAAAAATTGCTAGTATCTTTCTATTTCATCTTGATAAATCTGAATTTCCATAGGTGCTTTTCTTTAAAGAAATCTTACAAATGAGCATTTCTAAGATTTTACTTACAAAATACATAAAATATTGATATAAACTTCTAATATTTGAAGAACTGATTTTTTTTTTTTTTAAAGCAACATCCTTTACGTAGTATCCCATAAGTTGCAGTAGGGAAATTGTATATATTTTTCAGATTTTAAAAACATAATTGTATAAAATTGCAATGGCTTAGGAAGATAGTAAGTAATCCAAAATGAAATATAATTGTGCAGTCATATGTCTTTATTATGGAAACTTAAATTTTGCCTGCAATATTGTTTATTGGAGAAGGTGATTTCTTAAAGAGTTTGAGCAATAGGAGTTTCTCATTATTTTTATCACTTGTTAGCTCTCTGGAGCATGACATTTTCTTCTAAATTAATACTTAGCGGTAGTAATCAAAGACTCTACACCAAATCCAACGTTTGCATATTTGCCTTTTATACATAAAGGTTATGTCTACATAATAAAGATAGATAATTAAGGTAGTTAATACGAAAGAAGACAAGACCTCAGCCCATGTCTTTATTATTTGAATATTTTACACTAAATCACCTACTTTATAATAACAGCTGTTATTTTATGCAACAGTCATCATGTTAACAGCTTTAGATATATTAATTGAATTAAGCCTGCCTATGCATATAAGGTATGTAATATTATTTTATAGATGAAAATGTATGTTCAAGCTATCTTTTTTAAGATTTTATTTATTTATTTGACAGAGAGAGAATGAGAGAGAGAGCACATGAGAGGGGGGAGGGTCAGAGGGAGAAGCAGACTCCCTGCCGAGCAGGGAGCCCGATGCGGGACTCGATCCAGGGACTCCAGGATCATGACCTGAGCCAAAGGCAGTTGCTTAACAAACTGAGCCACCCAGGCGCCCATGTTCAAGCTATCTTATCTGAGGTTTTAAAACTAGAAATGGCAGAGGTATGAAAACTGGTAATCTTATGTCCATGCTTTTAAATACTATTGTGTATGGTTATCTATCTAGCAAATCTTGCCATAACAGAAGCTTAAGCTCTTAACCATTATTAATGACATTGGCATATTTAAAAAAAAAAAAATTAGCCATGTGTTCAAGAATGGTATAGGCTCTTACCAGGAGGTTCCATATTGGTTTCCACTGATGCAAACTTCACTGCTGAATTTTGCAATTGTTTTAGGTCCTATGATGCTTACTGTGTAAGCATCTCTCACTCTAGACTTGGTATCTTAAACTGCAAGTAATGTTAAACCTTTCTGTTATAGAAGTGCTAATGTATCTAATAAAATATATCTAATCATGGCATCAGCTTAATTCTTTTTCTATAACTTGTATCACTGTGATAACATTTGTAACATGATCCGCTTTTGGATTTCTGCTTGTCTGTATGATTAGTCTCATTATTTGCTGTTCTTTTTTTTCCAAAATATCTTTTATTTATTCAAAGTTCCCTGTTATTCTTTGTTGTTCAAGAGTTTTATATTTCAGGCTAGAAGTAAATTTTATCTCTCCCTTGTATCTTCATATTTTGTTGAAATACATCCATTTTAAAATTATAAAAACACTGTATGGTAATTATTTTAAGGTATTATCAACCTGAGAACTGTCAAGTAAATAGTGCTTATTTTCAGTGCCTAGAGAGATTGTACAAAAACACCATTCTGCTGTATCTTATAGAATCGTGACTTCACAGTTTCACATAGAGATATTGTCCCTATTCTCCAATTCAAGTTGTAGATACTTCTTTAGTTTCTGAATAAGTTCAAGAGTATATGTTTAATAATGAGTGGAGAAAAATCAAGACCATATGTCTGAGAAAAGGAATTAAACATAGTGTCTAAAGTCTAATGACACTATTAACTAGTCTAGTGATACAATTTTACTATTTTTCATTTTAATGCTAAATACAACTTTTCTAAAGACTTCTGAAATACTTCTTATTGCATGACTAGAGGAAGACATTTGAAGTAACAGTTTGAAAGCCTAGAAGTCCCACAGACCAAAGTTTAGATATTTAGAAATATTTAACTTTTTTTAGTTTTAGCCACTGTAAAAAAAAGTCATTTGTTCACTCTGGTAATTGGTATATCCATTATTGGTATACCCGAATGACTTAGATATGAGAAGTAAAATTTTACTGAAAAGAATGGGATGATTCTTAAATGCAGATTTTTGTAATTCTGATTTACTTCTGACTAATGGATTCTAAAGTAAGAGTGCCTAATGACAGGGCCTCTGGATTCACATAGATAATGCAGGAGTGTTCATTCACACAATCAGACTGTGAAACACATGTTTCTACTTGAAATTTATGGAATCATGGCATGGTGCACTCTTTGTTCAGACAGAGACAAAGATGATGTAAATCTGACAAGCATTCTGGCAGCAATAGTTTATCATTTCCTCCTCAACTGAGTTGATAGAATGAATTACAAAAAATCAGCATCCTTTGATGTTTCCTCTAGTAAACAGCAATTTGAATTATATGGAAAAGAATGCAAGTATTTGCCATCACTGGCAAATTCTGTGTATTTGCCAGTGATGGGAAATACATAGAAACTAAGAATCAAATGCTTATTATGAATTTACCAATGATGAGGGAAGGTGTCCGTGATGTCTCTTTAAGAGAGTAATATCTTCATGTTAATATTTGGAAACACATAGTTAGGGATCCCTCAGCTAGTCTGTAACTGATTTTTATTCCTACTTTCTAGTATATGTTTCTCCTCCGGTGTCCCATCAGTATCTTCGGTGGAATAGAAAAGATTGTGTTGATATAGTTATACTTTATGCACTTATTGTTTTTAACAGGTGAAGTTCAATCTTCCTAAATATTACAATAAATTATGTAAATATTACCAAACTTTATTGAAATTAATAATTTAAATCTCTTGCAAATAATAATTGTACATAAAAGGATGGATGGGTGGATGGATGGATGGATGGATGGATGGATGTTTTCTCATTACCAATGAAGTAGGGATTATGAGCAAGGTCACTTCAGATCTAGGATAAATTACTTCTCTTTGCTCTGATACATTGCAAAATATGGTTCTTTGTGAAGCTCCTCTGACTTACTCACAATGTGCAAACCAAAGAAAGATGTTTTATACAAGAATAGAGTTTTATTTTACTCATTCTGATTTTTTATTACTCATATAGCAATTGGATATTTTGATCCCAGACATTATGTGTGGAGTTGGTGAGTTTTGATCAGAGTAAGGCTGGATAGATTTTTAAGTAGCTAAGGGAAATACAAAATCATTTTACTTTATGTATGAATGCTTGAATCCAACTGTAAAGTAATTTTGCAAATTATATTACATGAATTCACATAACACATCTTGTCTTTTTTTTCTTTACATTTCCTTTCAGTGAGTAACAAAACCATGTGTAATGCTTGAATTTTTCTTGAGAGAGATGTTTCTAGCTGAAAAAATTATTCCACAGTGTGGAAAGTTATATGTGGATGAAGTTGTTCAAGGAAGTTTTAGCATGTCATTATGGACAATTTTCAGTAATGTGTTTGTCTCTCTGTCCATATCAGGGATTTATAGTCTTTTTCCAGGCTTCATGATACAGATAAACACAGAGCTGTAAATTGCTAATTCTTGGTCTCTGTTAGGATGTGATACTTATAAGAGTATCTTCCTTAAATTTCCCCCAGTAATTTGTATGTAATTGTTTGCAGTGAGCCTTAATTTATTGGCTATACATTTCAAAATATCTTATATTTTCCTAAGGAAGAAAGAAAGGCATAGTTTAAAGAGTTCTTTCATAAGCCTTTAAGCTAGATACAATTACTGCTCATATCATTCATTAGAGAATAAGGTTTGTTTTGAAGAAAACAGATTTGACTGCTTTGAATTCCAGTAAAATATACTAGTCTCCAGAATCTACTACTAGGTTGTGATATACCTGAGAGCAGAGAGTAATTTTAAATATAGCAACTAAAAATATACTGAGCAATTCTGACACCTTACTAGATTCAGCCTCAAGATTTTGGTTTAAATGCCTGTTACAATGCAAAATGGCTTAACTACATCAGTGATTAAGAGAAAATTGAGAGATACTTAAATATTTTTGGTAATAAGTTCAATGTGATGCCGATGGAGCTTTTTATTATATGAACTTTAATTAAGTTGATTATATTAAAACTTATAACCTGTTTCTTATTTAGTTGAATTATGCTAGCTATGGATTAATTTAGTAAGCTTATTTTCATAGGCAGATTAAATTACCAAACTTTAATTTGCTTAACCATTTAAAATGATATCCAAAAAACTTTAAAATAGCTCAAATGGATTTTACAATTAAACTTAGAGTTATTTCAGTGTCACAAAAGTTGCATAATAATATAAAGTAAATGAACTCTATGAAAATGTGCAGTAAGTTATTTAAGTTCATTTTCTTACTGTAAAATAATTCTTCAATAATTTAATATCAGCTTTTTAAATAGCCATTTGAATTTTTTAAAAAGCTAATTCAGTGCAGAATATATATATATAATGTTATTCTCTATATGTGTATATGTATGTGTTTATACACCCAGGAATTATGAATAAAGTAAAATTAATGTAAGTATACCCTAGGTTTTATTGTTAAAAGAGAAATTGAAAGGTCCTATTTGGGTACATATGGCATGGCTTCTGATACTAGATGTTAATCTTTCTGCAGAAGTAATGAAGAGTTATAGATATAATAAAAAAAACTAACTCATAAATATTAACTCATACAATTATAGCTTCTAACAAGTGAAAGCAAATTTATTTGCTAAAATGAGGAAACTAATTGACAGATTTAGATCTGATAGATTGACATATTAGTCATACTTCACATAATTAATTATTAGCAGAGAGTAATCTCTCTCTCTTTTTTTAGTAATCTCTTGATTGTAAGAACAGTGCTTTTACATAACAAGACAATCTAGAATCCACAGGATGTTAAAACTGGTTCATAAATCTTTCCTGCTATAACTAGCAGAAGAATTAATATATATGATTCAATAAAAAGTTGTTTATTAGGTTATTTGAGGAAATGAGTATCTCAAATTGTATACATGTATACAGTGGAAGACCTTGTGTATACACGCGTGAGTGTACACACACAAATGCTTCACAAAGGTAAACGGTTCTATACTTTGGAATATTGTGGAAGTCAGAGCAACCTGTGATTGGATTGGCAGCCTGATATTCCCTAATATAGGTTATGGAAAATAGTGCTTTATCAGTTCAAAGGATGGTAGTGAGGATTCCTGGTTATATATATATAAATATTTTTGTACTATGCCTTTTTATGATGAGAATTCAGTAGCTCATGGTATTTTTAATGCTATCGTGTGTATCCATTTTTTACAGATGTGGATATAGTATTAGAGATCTTTTTCAATCTCTGTTTCTGACATTGTTGGCTACCTTCTCATTGTTGAAAACTTGTTTAGTTTTTGACACGATTGTAATGCTATCTTGATGATTTTCTTACATCACAGACTTTTTTCTATATTGACTCAGTCTAGTCATTCTCACTCTTTAATGTTTCTCCTTCACACTCATTCTTTCTTTAAATCTGTCCTCTTCTTCTTGATATAAATTGATTTTATACTACTACGTGTTCATAGATGGTTATCATTTTTTTTTTAGAGCCAATTCTGAATTCTCTCCATAGAGTGCCATTTCCAAATGAGGAAGATCTTTAATCTGGTCTCAAATTTCAATATCCCCAAATCAAATGCCCATCTTCCTTTCTGCATCTCTTTTTTAAAATTCTTTGCTTTGTTTCATCACTGAGGTTATAACCCACAACCTGTCTTTTAAAAATTATTTTTCTTGAACTCCTATCAGGTCTGAGTCTTCACACCCTGACATCCCAATATAATATGGTGTAACTATAATTTGGTTATTTTGCTTTATTTACTTATTACAAATACTTTTCAGAAGTTAAATTGTTAACATAATTCATTACTTTTTGCCACACTGTTTCTAATGTATCATTCAAGTTATGTCATTTACTTCTCAGACATACTAAATTGTTCTACATTATCAAGAGTATCTAGTGGTTGGGGTGCCTGGGTGGCTCAATTGGTTAAGCATTCGACTCTTGATCTCAGGGTTGTGAGTTCAAGCCCCATGATGGGCTCCATGCTCCATGCTAGGTGTGGAGCCTACTTAAAAATAATAATAAAAAAATAAGGGGGGAAAAAAAGCCAAGTGATCCCCACTGGGTGGTTTTGGAATTTAAAAAAAAAGTATCAAGGGGTTAACTCCTTAAACTGAAATTGTAGATCATACAGCCTTTCTTAATTTCTCCACTAATATTTTAATTTACATATATTATAGTAAACTGTTGTTATCTAAATAAAAGTAGTGTTTTCACATATCCTTGCTTTTGTAAACCCCATCCTAAGCTTCTTTCTCCTATTTCTTCAGGGAAGTATTTTAGGATCTTGAAAAACCAACTCACAATCCCCTGTTCACTGAAGTCTGTGTGTGGAAGCAATTTCTTCCTTTAAAAATTCCTATGACAATTTCCTGTGAACTTATCAATTTATTAGTACTACCGGAGTCATTTTCCCCCACTTTCTTGAGTACTTGGCTGGTGTATTATTTGCTTTTTTATACTCTAAATCTCAATGTCTAAAAAAACAAAACAAAACAAAACAAAAAACCTCCATGCAGGATTAACTTTCCACAGTGCTTGTTACTCTGTCATGCACCTGCTAAGTGTTCAAAAATGGTTGAGTAAACATTTCAATTTCATTATATATGTTTTAATCAATAGATTTAAGATCATAGTAAAAAAAAAAGGCTACATTTTTACAGTCACACATTCAAGGGAGTGAGAAAGAATGGACCACCTCTTTTAGTAAAAATGTGTTTATTGAACTTAAAATATGAAAGATCAAGCAAATAGTAATATTAAATTATGTATAGAAAAGGATTAATTCAGCACTTAAAAATAAAATAAATAAATGTATTAATATAGGCATAAAATTGGTAGTATACATTTCAGTTGCACATATTGGACAACAAAACAGTAAAAAAGGAAAACAGTAAATTTTAAATATCTCACTAGCTTTATTCAGTGATTCATGAATTGGACAGCATCCAGTCTAGCAGTTAGAAGTTTTGAAGAGCTGTACAAAGTGAAAGACTTCATAGCAGAAGAGAGCACGAATAAAGAAATTACACTAGGCAAAGAACAAATTGGTTTTTGCAAGGTTACTTTCCTTTAGGGGATATGAAGGGTGTGTCAGACAGATTATCTAACTAGTGCTGATCAGGCAATTCCTGATTCACTGGTTTAAGATTCCATTTCTGATAGAGCGGAAACTGTAACTAAGTCTCGGTTTGGTGATGTGGGGTTCAGCATAAGTGACTGTTTTGAACCTGTTGCCTTATTTTTGTTTTCTGTTATTGTTTTATTTTTATTGAGGTATAATTGTCATATATCATTAGTTTCAAGTGTACAACATGATTTGATATTTGTATACACCATGAAATGATTATCACACTGTCTAGTTAACATCCAGCGCCTTACATAGTTACAAAATATTTTTTCTTGTGATGAGAGCTTTAAGATCTACTCTCTTAGCAATTTTCAAATATGTAATATAATATTAGTGATTGTAGTTATCATGGTATACATTACATCCTATGACTTACTTATGTTATGACTTAAAGTCTGTACGTTTTGATTCCCTTCAACCATTTCTCCCAACCTCCCCTCCCCCTCGCCTCTGGCAACCTCTAATATTTTATGTATATATAAGCTTAGTTATTTTTAATAGTCCATATATAAAAGATCATATAGTATGTGTCTTTCCATCTGACTTATTTCCCTTAGTGTAATGCCTTTGAGGTCCATCTATGTTGGTACAAATGACAAGATTTCATTCTTTTTTTATGGCTGAGTAATATTTCAGAGAGAGAGAAAGAGAGTGTGTGTATACTACTTTTCTTAATTCACTATTCATTGAGGGACATTTAGTTGTTTCCATATCTTTGCTATTGTAAATAATGCAAAAGAATGAGGATGCAAATATCTTTTTGAGTGAGTGTTTTCATTTTCTTTGGATAAACACCTGCAAGTGGAATTACTGAATCATATGATAGTTCTTTTTTTAAAATATTTTGAGAATCCTGCATACTGGTTTCTATAGTAGCTGCCCCAATTTACATTGTTACCAACTATACACAAGAGTTTCCTTTTCTCCACATCCTTGCCAACACTTGTTACTACTTGTCTTTTGGATAATAGCCATCCTAAAAGATGTGACGTGACATCTCATTGTGTTTTGATTTGCATTTCCCTGATGATTAATGATGTTGAGCACTTTTTCATGTACCTTCTTTGGGAAAATCTCTATTCAGATCTGCCATTTTAAAATCAAGTTGCTTATTGTTTTTTGCTATTGAGTTGTATGAGTTCTTTATATATTTGGGTATTAACCCCTAATCAGATATATGATTTGCAAGTATTTTATCCAATTTAGTAAGTTACCTTTTCATTTTGTTGATTATTTCCTTTGCTGTGCAGGGATTGTCTTTATTTGTTTGTTTGTTTGTTTATTTAGAGAGGGGAGGGAGAGAGAGAAGGGGCAAAGAGAGAATCTTAAGCAGCCTCCATGCCTAGCACAGAGCCCGACATGGGGCTCGATCTCACAACCCTGAGATCATGACCTGAGCTGAAATCAAGAGTCAGACGCTTAACTGACTGAGGCACCAAGGCATCCTAGGGTTGTCTTATTTTTTTTTATCATTAAAATAAATTTATATTGTGGTGTTCACATTTGCCATCAGTGATTGCCTTCTCTGTCCATGTCATATCTGGCTTGTTTTTCCCAATCAGTTGTAACATGAGCATTTCTTTTAAGATTGTATGAATTATGATGTCCTATTTCTTTGAGGGACCCTCAACTAGCATTTCTTGAAAAAGTAACAACAAAACTAAATGAAAATAAAAGCAAGTTTATGGAAACAAATTTATGTCTATAAATTAGAGCATTTTAAGATTATTCAACCCTTTCCTAGTGAAAGTCTATAAATGGCATTGTGTAAGTGGCATTCTGTAAGTGAAATTGCAAATAACATTCAAAGAATTAGACAAAAAGGTAAATTTCATACTTCAAGTTCATACAAATTTCCTCATGTATGAACAGCAAACATCATGTGTTAGAGGGAACAATTATTTAAAAATTTGGAATATATTCTAGATAAATCACAAACATAGAAAATCAAATCTGTGAACTCTTTTTTGATATGCTTGTCTTTTGCATATAACTTTAAAATAAGTCATTTGTTCTTTTTTTCTTTCTAATTATGAAGGAAATGTTTTAGCGTTGAACTACTGAAAAAAAAAAAAAACGGTTAACTGATGTTCCATTTAATCTTCAATACTGCCTCCAAATAAAAATGGATAAGATCACAGAAAAGCATGTTTTGTATCAAGCAATATAGTAGAGTATAAGTGATTTGGAGAACTGCAAGAAATTTTCCCAGAATGACAAGATTATGAGGTTGGGATTCCAATAGTTATCTCCCCCATAGTGTGAGATATTATTCTGGTGAGGGCCTCTGAGGACAGCTTTCTGGAGTAACCTTGAATGTCAACACTTAGAAATGTTTCTTCATCCTGAATGGAGAATAAGTGTATCATGTCTCTTGAAATATTTTATTGCAAGACACAGTAAAAAACATGTGATCTATGTTGCTACATCATTTTTTTAATTTAAGACAGCCTCACCTTCATCCCTCCACCTTTCATAATGTAACTAATGATTCTCACTTAAAGCGTCCAAATTCTTTTTCAAGAAACTCTTTACGTCCAGACACCAAAAATTGATCCATAAACACTGATTTTTATTATTAAGCCATTTAGGATAGAGGTGGCTTTGGCTTAAATTACCAGCATAATGTAGCCAATTTTACAGAAATAAAGTATGTTAATTTGATATTTGCATCCATGATATTTAGCCTTTATCATGTACTATGTAGATAATGTTTTATGAAAATACATAACTTTCAAATGAAACTCCAATGTCCTTATCATGCAGAAATTTTGAAGAATATTTTAAGAAAAACTGATAAGAGAATTTCCTATGTAACCTAAAGAACATCTACTGTCCTCTCTAATGTGATGTAGCCTATTGTAATTATAGGATGTTTTTGAAATACTATCATTTTCCCAAAGGATTTTTGTTTAGAAAAAAAATAATTACTGTAGAATAATAAAATCTGGGGTGGTCATTTCCAATTTTTTTTTTTTTTTTACTTTTAAAGACATTTCTTTCATCACTTCTTGATGTTAATGGTATGTATTGATTTGTGTGGTATATGTTAAATTATGCATAAAATAATCAATTTCTATCCAGTGAACAAGGGATATGACAGCAGTGGTTCTGAATTACTACCTTGTTCCACAATTGTTAAATTATGCTGCTCAAATGTAGACAAATAAGAACTTCACAAGAACTTCTACCCAACTGTAGGATGAGGAGAAAGAAGTTAGCAACTTAGGACAGAATATGAAACAGTGGGTCCAAGTGGCATGAATATAAAAAATGCTTTCAACAAAGGGCACTAGATGTGACTTGACTTTATACACGTATAGAAAAACTAAGATGTATTTAAACACAATAATACTGTTTTGAGGGGTGCCTGGGTGGCTCAGTCGTTAAGCGTCTGCCTTCGGCTCAAGTCATGATTCCAGGTCCTGGGATAGAGCCCCACATCAGGCTTCCTGCTCCTCGGGAAGCCTGCTTCTCCCTCTCCCACTCCCCTTGCTTGTATTCCCTCTCTCACTGTGTCTCTCTCTGTCAAATAAATAAATAAAATCTTAAAAAAAAATACTGTTTTGAAAAGTTTACCACAGTAAGATATTAGATGAATGATTAAGTTTAAAGAAATAATTTTAATAAATGGGTGGAAGTGAAAATGTCTACAAATATTAAAATACTTTAAATCCACACATAAATTTTTACTAAAACAAAGGGAATTTTAAACATAGAAAAATAAATGCTATTTGTATATTGAACATTATTGTGTTTTCATGTAAGAGAAAAAATCAACAAGGATTCTCATGGCTGAAATTACAAAAACAGTTCATAACCTTTTAAAAAAATTAAAACCAATTAAATTCTTAAATATATATCCAGGCTGAGTCAAATACTGTACCTCATTATTAAAAAGACATCTTCAGATAAACTGAGTTTGTTAAACATGTGAGATCTCCGCCTCTAGCTTTTTCCTAAAAGGTAAGTAAAGGGCTAATGTGGTACAGTCAGTAATTCCTTGTGAATAATAGCTCCTAAAAGTCTACACAATGTATTTCATCAGTAATGTCTGGAACAATCCACTTTTAAGCATTCATTAAATAAGTTTTCAACTGTCACAGTAGGGAGAACTTATTTTAAATCAACACTTTTTGCTAATCTTGAGGCATTCTCTTTTACCTCATAACTCTGGTCTTAGAGTTATTCACAACTGCTCAATTAATAAAATATTATTAATGATAGTATTGTAATATATTTAGACACACTGAATAACCCCATAATGGAGCAGCTAGAATACTATAATAATACTATCATTCTGTCTTTTCTCACATTACTGAGCCAACACAGAGGTACTGAAGCCATGGTGTCCAAAATATGAAGTTAAAACAGGATCCCTGGAATTCCACTTAAAAGCTTAACCATGGGTTTTCTGACAAAACCTGTAGAACCTGAGGTGTTTTTGTTTTGTTTTGTTTTTTGTAATAGTGGCAGTGAAGTAGGGTGTGGGAGATAAATTCAAGGTCAATAAAGGTGAGAATTGTAATCAGGGACTTCTACATAAATTGGGAACTTAAACTCATACTTTCTGTGTAAGGATGAAGGAGAAATAAACTCCTCTGCATGGAAATGAGTAGGAAAGTAACTTGTCAGCGTTAGTGTTATGTGGAGGGAAAAATCTCTAATTCACTACTGCAAGCCAGCCCTCGAGCAGTTTCAGAATCCCACCACTTGAAAAATGTCAAAAGGGGAATTGAATGTAAAGTGGTAATTCTTCTAAAGGCAGACAGGTGTGAGAACCAGTAGAAACAAAGAATAGCAGAAATCCCCCCATAAGAAACTTTCCAGGTCCTTAGCTTCCCAGTTGTCTAACATCATCATGACTAACAGTCATTCTGTCTCTTTTTTCTTGTTCAATACAAATATTCTATATTATACAGTGTTCCTAGTAATGTCTTCTAAAACTATAAACTAATGAATAACCTGACACCACCACCTAATATTTCTTTAGTCTTCCTTTTCTCTTGAGAACTGGGAGAGTTCTTGGATATCTACAGACAGTTTCAATCTAACATATTCATAACATTGCCCCAAAGAAATGACACCCTAGGAGGGTTAAAACTGAAAAGAAAGTTTAAGGTAGGGGACAATTTACTGTAGTATGAACAGGGTAGGAAAGTAACAGCAATAATAACTCAAAAATAAGTAACAGTTAAAAAGTTATATCACCCCTAGATTTAAATGACCAGGAGAAGGAGATGTTTGTTGAGACCCCAGAGTGAATGAAAGAGACAGCACTGTCAGAACCTCAGTGAGGCTGAGAGGGAGTATGAGACATGCCTCATGTCTCACAGAAGTGCTGTCTTTTGGCCTCAGCCAGCCTGAAGACTGAGGAGAAAGGAGTGATTGGGGATCAGAATTCAGGGCAGAGAATGAAAATTGATTGAGGTGGCAAGTAAAGAGAGACCAGAATGATTGATTTGCTTTTGCTGCTGAATCATCTGTCATCTAAAATTCACTTTGCATTTTAATTTTGTATTGAAATTCGTTAGTGTAGTAGAGTAGTACGTATATATATAAGTATGTGTGTGTATATGTGCATGTGTGTGTAAACACACACATGAATGTAAATTTTGGGCCTATTTTTCTTATAGGGTGCACATTAAAAATGTTTGCAAATAGGGGTGCCAGGGTGACTCAGTTAAGCAATCAACTCTTTTTTTTTTTTTTAAAGATTTTATTTATTTTTTAGTCAGAGAGAGAGAGAGCGCGTGAGCGAACACAAGCAGGGGGAGCAGCAGGCTCCCTGCTGAGCAAGGAGCCCGATGTGGGACTCGATCCCAGGACCCTGGGATCATGACCTGGGCCAAAGGCAGCCGCTTAACCGACTGAGCCACCCAGGTGTCTCAAGCAATCAACTCTTGATTTCAACTCAAGTCATGATCTCAGGGTTGTGACCTGGGCATGGAAACTGCTTAAGATTCTCTCCCTTGCCTTCTGCCCACTCCCTGCCCCACCCAATGTTTGCAGAAAATTGGTTTGGTTTAGTTCAATTTAGCAACTGCTATTGATAGTCTGGATCTCAGAAGAAAAGTAATTTCCTCAGGATACCCCTGGGTCCTAGACTAAGTTAGATCCCAGAATTACACTCTCATGTTTCCCTATGCATTCTTTTTTTCACAGCATTTACTATAGTGTAAGATATTTTTGTAGTTACTGATACACTTCTCTCTTTCTCAGTGATCTGTAAATTCAAGAAGGCAGGTAATCATACTTATTTTGCTACTCATCCACATTCTAAGGCAGTGTCTGGAATATAGTAGGTGACAATGAATACTTATTCATGAATAAAAAATTAGTTATATATTGTTTACATGAACAAAAACCTGAAAAGATGCTGCCCTAAAATGGAGAAAATGAAAAAAATGTAAATATGTGGCTAAATATTGATATGTTTTGATCTAATAGTACAGCAGTTGAAGAGACCAAACAGATATATAGCTACTGTGGATTCTGAAGATGTGAGTTAGCGTTAAATTTTAGGGTTATTTGCATAAATGAATGAAATGATAAATAAATGAAAGCCAGCATCTTACAGTTTGTAGATATGTTATTTGAGAAAGATAATGCATTGATTTGATAGTTTTTTCCCAAATAAAAAATCCCAAGTAATTTAGATTCTCGTTTATAAAAGCCTTAGTGAAACAACAATCACACAAGAACATCAACAAGAACGAAAAAATCAGTTAAGATATATTGCTCAGGAACAATTTCCCAGCATTCTTTATACAGACAAGTTTTACTGGTTTTGAGTGGGAATCAGAAGACATTCAAGAATGTTACAGTAAAAAAAAAGAAGATTGTCCCTCTTGTTTCATTGTTGCTTTTTAAAGTTATTTAATTTCATATATGTATGTACTTACATATATTTTATGTGAATGCATAAATGTTTAATAATCAGCAATATATCTATTATTACACTTATTCCCCTTCATATAACTCCTCATTCAAGGCAATGTATATTAACCACCTAATAGGTACTAATATGTGTCCTATATTATCCTCTGTACGTACAGGCTCCTATAAGTATATATGTGTAACATATAATTATATATATGTGTAAATATGCAAAACATAGATAAACATGTGTATGCTTATAAATAATGGCATATTTACAGTAGGAATAACCATTACAAATAATCAGTTACACTTCTACCATATGACTTGGAGGAATATTTCAAAAGGGAGAAATATGCCTTAATCATTTTCTTTTTGAAATACTCCCCCAAGACACATGGTTGAGATATAACTAAATAATTTTAATGGCTATTATTCCCTTATGTATATATACTCCTAATTTATCTAACCATCCCTCTCTGTATAAGTGTTGATTTAAATTCTTGTTTTGTGACCACAAATGTTCTATTTTATAAATTTTTCTGTAACATGCTGACTAAACATTGAATATTCACTCATAAAGTACCTGTTAAAAAACACTTAGAGAAATGTATACTATTGTACAATATTATGAGAACTTATTTCTGGAAATGTTTGTGAATATCACATGGAACAATGGTCCTATAAGCAACAAAGCAGCACTATCTCTTTTTCAAGCGTTTGGCTAAAAAAAAAAAATCTTTTTTTTAAGTCACAGATAAGGAGATGTTAGATCTTGCCTAATAGGATGGAAACAGAACTGCACTATATTGTTCAACGCAATACCTTTATGTAATTCCACAAAGCTGATAAATGACAAATTACTCTGTGTCCAAACGGTGTTCACTTCTACTCTTCTATATCCCACAACTCCTATAAAAATTAATGTAAATCTTTATCAGAAACAGATGCTAGATTTTTATCCTCTAGTTTTAAATATAAAACTAAAAATGTGTTTCTTCTTCTAAAGAGGTGTGTGTGTGTGTGTGTGTGTGACCTCTCTATAGATAAAATTGGAATATGCAGAAATATTCAGATAAAAACATACCTTCATTTTCATGTCCACTGTAAGTTTTTTAAAAATACATTCAATGTTGGAAACATTCATGAGAAATTTGTTGAAAAAAATGTAGGTCTGGTTACAGAGTGATTTGTGTGTGTGTGTGTGTGTCTGTGTGGATATCAATGAAAACTAAAGATTTCCATGTAAGTGACTTTTTTCTCCTTTAACATGAAAATTGTATATGTTGAAGCAATTGTAAGGATATAAATATAAGTATATTGAATATATATGGAAACTACTTGGAATTTTTTGAAAGTACACAAGATAAATTTCACAATATTATTTTATATTTTATATATTTCTCTTTGATTTACTATTTTTACTCCTCATTAATAACTTTTGTATGTTTGATGCCTTCTATGGAAAAGCCAACATATTTGGCAAATATTCAGTCTTTTCCCTAAAATAGGCACTCTGCGACCTATTACTCACATCTTATCTATAGGATAATGGCCATTCAAAATCATGGAGCAATTCCAGAAAATTCCAGCACTTCCATTTTTTCTTTCTATATTGAATAGTATATTAGGATTCCTAATATGGAAAAGTTTTGAATAGCTTTTCTGAAATATTTTCCAGGTTCTTTTTATAGTTTCTGGACTTGAATTCAAATATGGAAGTAGCAGTGCATGTTATTAAAACAAGGATATAGTTGAGATTCACAGTACTCCTACAGCTTAGCAAGTTGAGAATGTTTTGGTGCAACGTTACCTTTCCTATAAGTGTTTTTTTTTTTTATAAATGTTTTTTTGTTTTTTGTTTTTTTTTTTAAGATTTTATTTATTTATTTGACAGAGAGAGAATGAGAGAGAGCACATGAGAGTGGGGAGGGTCAGAGGGAGAAGCAGACTCCCTACCGAGCAGGGAGCCCGATGCGGGACTCAATCCAGGGACTCGATCCAGGGACTCCCGGATCATGACCTGAGCCAAAGGCAGTCGTTTAACCAACTGAGCCACCCAGGCGCCCTTTCCTGTAAGTGTTTTATACATGATCCATGAATCAGAAAGCTAGACTCCCTAACTTGGCAAACTTAGACTTCCACTGCCACATTTGCCCACCTCATTCCTTGATCCCCTTTCTGAGGTCTCTCCAGTTGGAATTTTTTTTTTTTTTTAAAGCTCCAAAGCGACTGTGCAGTTGTGCCCTCTGCTCGTGTCTTTGACAGTCCTGAATTCTCTCCCATCTGTGCTTGGTCTGCTGATGAAAGCTGTCCTCAGAATCAATAGACAGAGTGGGACTCTTACCACATATAATATATACACATTTAATTTTGCAGAACAGGAAGAAATTTCATAAACTGTATGGTAAAGAGCATAGACATAAAAATGTATTGATTTTAAAAATATAGAAGTTGAGAATAAAAGAAAGGAGGAAAAAGCTGGTAAACTATTAAGCAGCTTGTTGGAAAGCTGTTTGTTGAATCTGTTCTCTGTGTTTCAAGGAGGATTTTATGCAACAAAATATAAAAGGTAAATTGAATAGCAAAGAATGAAAGCAAAATGAAGTTATGCTTTGAAAGTCTTAGATTAGTATTTCCAGGAATCTGAGCTAAAGCTTCTTTATAAATTAATATATTTTTAACATTGTATTTCCTGCTAAGTTGAGAGAGGAAATATTCTGATTCAAATATTACCACTGCTGAAAAAAGGAGTATGGACATTTGTATGCAGAGAAATAATTTTTGCCCCAGAAATAAATTTAAGATTTTATTATGGGTTGGAAACATTTTGAAATGTAACGAATATTGTCTTCTTTACCACCAGGACTTTAATGTTGTTCCTGGTTCGGTAACTGCAATATAAGATGTGATTAAAATTTTACAGCAAGTTATTTCAGCCAACTTAGCATATTCCTCTATCTTCACCCACGTGGTTATTTTATGGGACTTCTTCCCTTGAGCTGCATTCATGCCCATTTCAGTTTTTCCTACTGCCATTCTCTGTGTTTATTTCCGTACTGATCATTCTTATCTTTCCTCACAGTGCTATAATTTGTTTCCTCTTAATGTCTTTTTTTGTGTTTGTGGATCGTATAATCTATTTTGTTAAAAACAAACAAACAAACAAACAAAAAACAAAAAAACTTCTTAGCTAACTTCAGTAGTAATTCATGTTCGCACTGCAATGGAATATAGTTTTTCACAGATAAAGTGGCAGCTCTTTTAAGGACTCTTCCTACTTGCACCTCTGCAAATGCAAAGGGGAATAAGGTGAAATTTTTCTGAATAATACAGCCTGCCTCTTGCATTAAACAAGAAAGCATTATACTTCTGTCTTTAGAAAGCTCTTTCCTCTTTAAAATGCATGCTATCCACTTTCTTCTTACTCTTGCTAGTACCTGCTATGCTCTAATATACACATCTCTTTTCAATAATGATTGCCTAACTTTTAATTTGTCAGGAAATTATTCTTGGAAAATTCAGTATCTTTTTTTTTAGTGATTTTTCCCTAACATTTAGGCCACAGAGTTCCTTGAAGCCTTTGATTCCCATGAATTTCAGTTCTATTTTATTTTACCTTTTGTAGGAAGACCACAATGAAAGTTGCATTAAAGCTTGATATTGAGCCTACTTAAAATCTTGGGGAAATTCCTTTGTGGTTTAGTGTATCTTACACTTCAAGTGTTAGGATCACTTTGCCTCAAATAGTTCTTTAAAAAAAAAACAAAAAAACTTTTTTTTAAGATTTTATTTATTTATTTGAGAGCGAGAGAAAGAGCGTGTGCAAGAGAGAGAGGAGTAGAGGGAGATACCAGGCTAGATCCCAGGACTCTGGGTATCATGACCTGAACTGAAGGCAGATGCTTAACTGGGAGCCACCTAAGCACCCTCAATTAGCTCTTCTTAACCACTCTACAACATTGTGTCCCTCACAAACTATCTATAAACTCCACCTACCTTTGTTTCCCCATCTAGTCAAGATTCTATTAACAAGTCCTTTAAAAAAAATTAAGTCAGTTTTCATTTCTATACAGTTGCCAATCAATGCACAATAAGTATTCATATTGTATCAACTTGTGGAATGTAGGTTACCACTTAACTTATAGATAGTTCAAAGCAGGCTAAGGTAAATCTATGGAAAACTTTGCGTATAAGAATCCCAAATGGATAAATAAGTAATATATGATCATCTAACCAGGAAACATATTTGTATTGTATTTGTGTAATGTTTTAGATAGTCACATTCATTATAAAATTATTCTTGTAGTGTAGATAGTGCACATGCTATCTCAAAAATTCACAGTTGTGAAGACTGAAGAAAAACATTAATTACATCATCAAAGCCACTAGCAAAATTTGAAGCCAGAATATCAAAGTAGATAGTAAAACAAGAGCATTGCTAAATAGAGGGCAATTTGATGATGATTAATGGTACACTCAACAGAAAGATAACTAAAAAAAGAATAATCTATAATGCATGATTTTAAAATACCACTTAGTAACTGATATATGAATCATACTAAGCAACAAACATCATGAAAGTTTAACCAATTCATGAGCAAACATGATTGGATAGATACATATAAAAAACTATGCTAACACTTGAAGATAATTTTGTTTTAGGATACATGGAACAATTTGTAAAATTGACTATATGCTGAGCCACAAAAAGTCTTAATATATTTCAAAGGACTAAAATTTTATGACATATTATCTTTAATGAGATAGAAAATTTATCTGGCAATAGAAAAATAATCTTAAATATCATTTGAATAAAAAGTCACAGTAGATATTTGAAAAATATTTATTTGAAAAAAAAAAACAAAATCTGTTGGATCCAGTTAGAGCAATTGTTAAAGAAATTTATGGCTGTAAATCATGTGTGAAAAATTAAAGTCTAAAATGTCAGTGTGTTATGTATCCATCTGAAGAAAAAATATTCAAATTAAAGAGAACAGTGGAACTTGGAAATAGTAAAGATAGAGCAGAAATTAATGAAATAAGAAATACAATAAAGAGAATCAAAACAAACAGCTCTTTGAAAAGACTAATAACATGTATATATGCTTTCCAAGACAAATCAAGAAAGATAAGACAAAAATATCCAATATCAGATAAAATGGGAGAGTATTATAAATGCTAGTGATATTACAAAGATAAAACTTAATATCAACAAATTTGAAACATTTAGACTTTATCATATTCCTTAAATTATGTAATATCAAAGAACGCATGAAGAAAAACTGTAATCCTGAATAGCTTGTCAAACTTTTGATTTGGCTCGGGTCATCATCTCAGGGTCCCAGATTAAGCCCTGCCTCCAGCTGCCTGCTTAGCAGGGGGTCTGTTTGAGGATTCCTCTCCCTCCCCCTGTACCCCTCCCCCAGCTTGTTCTCTTCTCTCTCTCTGTCTCTCTCCCCCCATCGGTAAATAAATCTTTAAAAAAATTTGCCTACAAAGCAAACACCATGCCTGAATATTATTATACATTATTTCTAGAAAATAATTAAAGGAGAAATAATTCCAAATTATACAAGTGGTTTAGAGAATAGACAGGGAAAACTTTCAAACACCATTTTGTTGAATGAATTTGACATATAACATGTGAATTTTAGAAGGTGAACAACAAGGGCACCTGGGTGGCTCAGCCAGTTAAGCTTCCAACTCTTGGTCTGGGCTCTGATTATGATCTCAGTGTTCTGGGATGGAGCCTGCCTTGGGCGCCTCTGCACTCTGGGTGGAGTCAGTTTGAGATTGTCTGCCTCTGTCCTTCCCCCTGCTCATGCACAGGTAATCTCTTTCTCCCTTTAAAATAAATGAAATCTTTAAAAATGATAAAAGGTAAACAACATGTTACTTTGATGCCTTTATATATTATAATATGATTGCTATTGTAGCCATATTTGCCACTTATATAATCATTGTACAATATTCTGTGTTCATTACATTGTGCTTTAAATCTTGATGGTTTATTTACTACTTGTTGCAAGTTGGTTCCCTTAGACAGCAACAATCTTATCCTCCCCCTCCACTTATCCCCTTGCAACCACCATTTTACTGTTTTTTTATGAGTTTTACTTTTTTAGATTCCACATATAAGTGACATCATGCAGTAATTGTTTGTCTGACTTATCTCACTCAGCTTAATGTGTTCAAGGCTCATCCCTATTGTTATGAATGGCATGTTGTCTTTTTATTTTTTTACAAATACTACTCTATTATGTATATATACCACATATTTTTTCATTCATTCATCCACTGATGAGCTTTTAGTTATTTTCCATACCTTGGCTATTGTGGATAATGCTGCAATAAACCTGGGATGCATCTCTCAGAAATCCTGTTTTCATTTCCTATGGGTATATACCAGAAATGGTATTGCTGGATTGATGATAGATTTATTTTTAATTTGGAGGGGCAACTTCAGTGTTGCTTTCTACAGTGGTTGGACCAATTTACAGTCTCAGCAGTGTATAAAGGTTCTCTTTCACTATATCCTCTCCAGCACCTGTTGTCTCTTGTCCTCTTGAAGATAGCCATTCTAACAGGTGTGAGATAATACCTCATTATGGTTTTTATTTGCATTTCCCTGATGATGAGTGATGTTGAGCATCCTTTTATATGTTTGCCAATTTGATGTACTCTTTGGAAAAATGTCTATCCAGTTCTTCTATTTTTTTTATCAGTTTTTTTTTTCTGTTATTAAGTTATATAACTTCTTTATAAATTTTGGCTCTTAACTCCTTACCTGATATATGGTTTGCAAAAATTTTCTCCTATTCTGTAGATTGTCTTTTCATTTTATTAATTCTCTCACTGTGCAAAAGCTTTTGAGTTTGATGTAGTCCCATTTCTTGATTTTTGTTTTTATTGTTTGCACTTTTGGTACCATGTCCAAAAAAAAAAAAAAATCATTGCCAAATGAATATCAAGGAGCTTTTTCCACACATTTTCTTTGAGGAATTTTATGGTGTCAGGTCTTAACGTTTAAATCTTTGATCCGTTTTGAGTTAACATTCGTCAATGGTATTAAATAGGAGTCCAATTCCATTGTTTTGTATTTTTTTCCAGTTTTCCCAGGACCACTTGTTAAAGAGACTACCTTTTCTTCATTACTTTCTTGGCTCCCTTGTTAAATATGAATTGATAGTATATGCCAGAGTTTAATTCTAGGCTCTATTCTGTTCTGTTGATCAGTGTGTCTATTTTTCTGCTAGTACCATACTGTGTTTATTACCAGGGCTTTGTAGTATAGTTTGAAATCAGGAAGTGTGATACCTTTGGCTTCCCCCCCCCCCCCCAGGATAACTTTGGCTATTTGGGGTCCTTTGTGATTTCACACAAATTTAAGGATTTTTTTTTTCTATTTCTGTAAAAAAAATGCCTTTGGTATTTTGATGCAGATTGCATTGAATCTGGAGATGGCCTCAGGTAGTATGGAATGTTTAACAATATTCTTCTGGTCTATGAACATGGGATGTCTTTCTATTTGTGTCTTCTTAGATATCTTTCAACGAAGTCTTATAGTTTTCATTTTCATATATTTCACTTCCTATATTAAATTTAATTCTAAGTATTATATTGTTTTTGATGCTATTGTGAATAAGATAGTTTTCTTCACTTCTTTTTCAGTAGTTTCATTATTAGTGTAAAAAATGCAACTGAGTGGTGCCTGGGTGGCTGAGTCAGCTAAGTGGCCCACTCTTGATTTCGGCTCAGGTCATGATCTCAGGGTCCTGTGATGGAGCCCCACGTTGGGCTGTGTGCTCAGTTAGAGAGTCTGCTTCAGGATTCTCTCTCTCCCTCTGCCCCTTCCCATCTTGCTCTCTTTCTCAAGTGAGTAAATAAATAAGTCTTTAAAAAAATGTGACTGATTTCCATATGTTGATTTTGTATCCTGCCACTTTACTCAAATCGTTTAGTAGTTCCAAGTGTTTTGATTGATTCTTTATTTTCTATATGTATTGTTAGCAAATAGGGACAGTTTTACTTATTCCTTTCTGATTTGGATGTCTTTTATTTTTTTGTCTTGACTAATTGCTCTCTCTAGTAATTTCAATATAATAATGAATAGGAGTGATGAGATTGGGAACCCTTGCCTTGTTTCTGATCTTAGATGAAAAGCTTTCAACTTTTCCCTATTGACTGTAATGTTACATATGGGTTTGCCATACATGGTATTTATTATAGTGAGGTATGTTCTCTCTTTACCCATTCTGTTAAGGATTTTTATCATGAAAGTATGTTGTATTTTATCAAATGTCTATTGTGGTGATCATGTGATTTTTATCTTTTACTGATGTATTACATTTCTTGACTTACATATGTTGAACCATCTTTGAATCCCAGGAACAAATCCTACTTGGTCATGGTATATAATATTTTTAATGTATTTTTTAATTCAATTCGCTAACATATTTTTGAGAACTTTTGCATCTATATTTATCAGGGATCTTGGTCTATAGTTTTCTTGTGGTATCCATATCTGGTTTTGGTATCAAGGTAATGCTGGCTTTGTAGAATGAGTTTGGAGGTGCTCACTCCTCAAGTTAAGAATAAGTTAAGCATTGTTTTAGAGACTATAACAAAACTTAGTATTTAAGATGATGTAGTATTGAATAAATGATAGAAGAAATTCAGTTGAGAAGAATTAGTATGCTAAGAGCCCAATATTTATATATAATTTTAATTTTGAACAGAGTCAGTGGGGGAAAAAATGGTCTTTTTGATAATGGTACAGAGTCATTTGTATATCTATACAAAAGAGAGTCTTGGTTTGTTTTGGGAATCTCACTTCCACACTCAAATTTGAGTTTGCTACAAGTACTCATATAAGTTAATAGCAGCAGCCATATATATGTCTAAGGCTTATCACAACAAAAAGAAACAGGAAAAAATATATCCATTGGGCAAATTCTGAGGAAAAAGATGTAGGCTTCTATGTTCTTCCATTTCTGGTATTGGACAGAATGCGTTTTTCTAACTCTGAAATTCAAGGACAATTGCTAAGTGTCACTTCCCAGGGAAGCATGTTTGAGCATGATTCCCGGGCTTTCATGAAGGACTAGTCCCATAAGAACATCCTGCTACATGATCAACCATAGTAACTGAAACTCGGGACCCTCAAAATGAAACCTAGTATACATCCTTAACCTTGTGTTGATCAGATCAAAAGCACCTTGTGCAAAGCAATTCTGACAAGTTGATAGGCACAGCCTATTACTCCAGATTTAAAGAATTATTAGTCATGGGGCTCCTGGGTGGCTCAGTCATTAAGCATCTGCCTTAGGCTCAGGTCATGATCTCAGGGTCCTGGGATTGAGTCCCACATTGTGTTCCCTGCTCAGTGGGAAGCCCCCTTCTTCCTCTCCCACTCCCCCTGCTCTTGCTATGTCTCTCTCTGTCAAATAAATAAATAGAATCTTAAAAAAAAAAAAGAATTATTAGTCATTAACATAAAGAACTTTACAAGGATCACATTCTCAGGAATTAGCCAGGGTCCATAATGGTTTGCTTTGAGGACAAACAAAGACTAAAGTAAACAGACCTGTTATGTTAACTCTTTCTTCACAGGATCCCTTCCTCACACGAAAAATTAATTCAAGTAGACTGTAGATTTAAATAGGAAAGCAAAGTAACCAAACTTACAGAAGATAATAGATATCTCCTTTACCTTAGGATTAGGAAAGACTTCTTAATTGGGGAACATAGTGTATAACCATAAATCAGAGAGCGATAAATTATATTTAAATTAATAATTCCTGTTTATCAAAAGATAGAGTTAACATATGTAAAAAGAAAGGCACAGATTTGGGGAGACATTTGTAAGACACATACCCAATGAAGAATTTGTAACCAATGTATTTAAAGAATGTCCACAAATCAATTATAAGTCCAGCAGAGAAAATGTGCAAAATACTCAGACTTCACAAAAGAGAATATCCAAATAGGCAATAAACATGAAAGTTTATTCAATCTCATTAACAATCAAGAAATGCAAATTAAAATCACAGTGAGATATTACTATTTACCCACCAGAATGACTAAAGTTCAAATGCTTAAAATTAAGAAATATTGGTGATGATATGGACAAATTAGAATTCTTAGGCACTGCTGATGGAAATGAGATTTTATGCAGCCATTTTGGAAAGCTGATTATCATTATTTACTAATGTTAATATATGTCCTTTGACTTAAAAATTCTATTCCTGAGAATAAAGCTCAAATAAATGCATGCATATGGTTACCAAAAGTTACACACAAAAGAATTATCCATATGGGGCAAAAAATGGAAAAAATTAAGATGTGCATCAGTAGAAAAATGGATAAAGAATTTATGGCTTATTTATGCAATATAAGTTTACACAACAATAAAAATAAATGAAGTCCACTTGCATGCATCAATGTGGGAGAATTTCACAAACACAGTGATGAGTGTAGAGCTAGGCAGCTAAGCACAAACATATATTACATCATTCAGTTTATGTAATGTCAAAAACAAGTAAAATTATTAATGCAATTTTTGATACCTGGTTAGTGACTATTTTTATGAAGGGAGAAATGATAAATATTGGATGAAAGAAAGGAAATTTAGAAATGCTGGCATTATGTTTGTTACACTTCACAATAGAAAAATGTTTAAAACATTAATAACATTAATAAAAATACCAGTGACCTTTTTTTATTGAACACATTGCCTGATTTATTTCATTTTATTTTAGAAATACTCCAGGAAAGTAGATTATATATCTATGGTTCTTTAAATGCAGGAAATTCAAAACAAGCATAGTTATTTTGATTAAAAATCAAATTCATTATGAGTACATGAAGTAGTTTTAAATGCTGAAGGAAAAACAACCAGACTTTGGAAGGCGCACAAGCCAGAACAACTATTAGGATTCAGTTTTCAGTAATGAATCAACATGTTCTTCTGAAGTCAACATTGGAAAAAAAATCAGCTCAAGTAATTTCCTTTTGTCACTATATTAACTTCTTATTGCAGCTGTAACAAATTACCACACACTTGGTGGCTTCAAGCAACACATATTTATTCTCTTATAGTTCCAGAAGTCAGAAGTAAAAAATGTCTCTACAAGTCTTTGTTCTTCCTACAGGCTGTAGTAGGAACTCTTGTTTTCTTCCCTATTCCAGCTTCTAGAAACCACCTACATTTCTTAGCTCAAGACCACTTCCTTCATCTTCAAAACCAAGAGTATAGTATTGTCTCTCCTCCCTGACATCTACTTCCATCCTCATATGTTCCCTCTAACTTATCTATATGCTTCTCTCTTAGAAGAAATTTGATTGTATGGGGCTAGGATAATTTTTCTTTCTCAAGATCCTGCAAGTCTCTCTTAATTTGCAAGATAATATATTCACAGGTTTTAGGGATTAGGATATAGATATCCTGGGTGGTAGGTGTGGGGTGTATTTTCACCATGCCACAGGCATTTTGATTAAAATGAGCCTTTAGAAAGAAAATGTATTGTGATTATTTTATATACCTAATTTTTGTCAGGGCAGAGTGCTGTGACTGAGCGGGTCATCAAATTCATATCATGATATTTCAGGAATTGCTGTTACTAAACAAAATTATTAGGTAAAATTTGGAGGAGATCAACAACACCTGCACAAATCACAGATTTTTATAGGGTGTGATTAGGATAATATTAGGTATTATGCTGTGGTCATTTCAAAGTAGTGCGATAGTCATACTGCACAAAATTTCATATGGATATCAAGGCTGATGCCACCATTCATGCTTTAAAGGATAGATAAAGGTCTATTACTAACTAATGAGGTTTTCTGGGAGAAGGAGGGCTGACTCCCAAGCAGGTCTGAAATGGTTTGTGATAGCATGGAATGGAGACTGCCTTAGATTTTACTGTGGTTAGAGCGTAGGAATGTGTTGATGATTTTCATGTAAAAGGGGCCAAAGGAGGAAGCACGCAGGCTCTTTGATCAATTTTCCCACGTATAGGGTGGAAGGGGAAGGTGAGTATGGGGCTTGAAACCTGTAAGGAGTCAAAAATAAAAAAATGAAGTCACACGCTTTATTACTTATAATGACATTTTCCCAAGGATACACATGTCTTCCGTTAGATTAAATTCTCTTCTCTAAGAGATCCCTGAGGGAAATTTCTGCACAGAGAAATAAGATGCAAGTTAGAAGTACCTTATTATCAACAAAAACTTTATCCTGGTGATAATATGGTGACAAAATACTTAATCCTAAGGTAAAATATTTAATGTCACCCCCCAAATATTTTAGAAACAAAAACAAGACCATATTAAATATGCATCATTAGACACTATTGGCCCTAATTCTTTCCTTTGATTATGCTCTATTGACTTCCTGTTAACTCTTTAATCATTCATTGATGACTTTACCAGTTGGTTTACCAATTGGTTCATAGATTTGACCTTTTCATTATCAACAGCTACTTCACTTCTGAAATCTAATTTCAAGTTTTCAATGTACAAGTCTAAGATTTGAAACTATAAAATGTCTAAAAGAAAAGAGGAAAAGCTTCATGATGTTGGTATTCACAATGATTTCTTGGATGTCACACCAAAAGCACAAGCAACAAATCAAAAATAGTTTAGTGGGCTATATAAAACTAAAAAGCTCTGCACAGCAAAGGAAATAAGAGGTCATCTAAGAAATAGAAGAAAGTATTTGCAAATCATATATCTGAATAGGGGTTACTATTCAAAATATTGACCCCTACAATTCAGTAGCAAACAAACTAATAACCTGGTTAGAAAATGGGCAAAGGACCTGAATAAACATTTCTCCAGAGAAGACATACAAATGGCCACCAGGTATATATATACAAAAAATACTCAATGTCACTACTCATCAGGGAAATGCAAAAACTCCAATGAACTAGCACCTCACTTGTGTTAGGATGGCATGTGTGTATATGTATGTTTGTATGTATGTGTATATATATATACATATAAATGTGTATATATGTATAATTGTATAACTGTATATGTATATAGTATTGGCAAAGATGTGGAGAAATTTGAAATTTGTATGCTTTTGGTGGGAATGCAACAATGCTACAGCCATTGTGGAGAATAGCACTGAGGTTCCTTAAAAAATTAAAACTACCATATGATCCAGCAATCCCACTTCTGAGTTTATAGCCAGCAAAATTGAGATAAAGATATCCGAGAGAGATCTACATCCCTGTGTTCATTGCAGTATTATTTACAAGAGACAAGATATAGAAACAACCATAATGTCCATTGATAAATTAATGAATAAAGAAAATGTGTTATGTACATACAAATGGATATTTTTAACCTCAAAAAGAAGTATATCAACACGGATGAATCTGGAGGACATGCTAAGTGAAGGAAACTAGTTCATAGAACAAATACTGCATGATTCCATTTTTTTTTGTTTTATTTATTTATTTATTTATTTATTTATTTATTTATTTATTTTTATTATGTTATGTTAATCACCATACATTACATCATTAGTTTTTGATGTAGTGTTCGATGATTCATTCATTGTTTGCGTATAACACCCAGTGCTACATTCAGTACATGCCCTCTTTAATGCCCATCACCAGGCTAACCCATTCCCCCATCCCCCTCCCCTCTAGAACCCTCAGTCTGTTTCTCAGAGTCCATAGTCTCTCATGGTTCATCTCCCCCTCTGATTTCCCCCCTTCATTTTTCCCTTCTTGCTATCTTCTTTTTTTTTTTTTTTTTTAACATATACTGTATTATTTGTTTCAGAGGTACAGGTCTGTGATTCAACAGTCTTACACAATTCACAGTGCTCACCATAGCACATACCCTCCCCAATGTCTATCACCCAGCACCCCATCCTTCCCATCCCCCACCACTCCAGCAACCCTCAGTTTTTTTCCTGAGATTAAGAATTCCTCAAAAAAAAAAAAGAATTCCTCATGATTCCGTTTATATAAGGTGTCTAAAATAGAATTATGGAAACAGAGTAGAATGGTAGTTGCCAGAAACTAGGAGGACAGGGAACAGAGGATTTGCTGTTCAATGGGTATAAAGTTTCAGTGATTAAAAAAATGAGTAAGTTATAGAGATATACTGTAAAAAATTATATCTCTAGTTAAAAATATTATATTACCTACCTAAAAGTTTGTTGAGGGTACATCTCATGTTAAATGTTCTTACCATAATCAAGAAAAATAATTGGACAAAAAGGTTAATTGAATATTAATACAAGGTAGAATGATAAACAAAAGCCACGAGAGTCATGAAATGCTGAGCACAGAATAATATGGCAACATTGTATGGAAAGCATAAATAGTTAGAAATACAAGTAAACACATGAATGGTATTGAAAGTTCATGCATTACTATAAGTTAAGAAGACAAAAATAAATAACAAAACATTTGAATTATTTAATGTTTGAATAAATGTCTATAGATTGACATATAACCTTATGCCTCAAGCATGATATATCATTTATAATCATTGATCATAATCTAGAACATACCATATTTCAGTGCATTGCTAGAGTAATAATTTTACAACTCTATTATCTTTAAAATACTAGACCTTAATATTGGAACTTTAAAGGAAAAGCAAACTAGAAAATAATATAGGTAAGAATATTGACAAAAACCCATAAGATACAGTCAAAGCTGTTTTACATAGTATGTTCATAGGTTAAGTGCTTTTTAATAAAAAGAATTATTAGAACTAAGCATTCTATTCGGGAATGTAGAAAAAAATAAGGAAAGCTGGAAAAAAATAATATAGAAATAGAAACATAGTAAGATAAAAATAAGTCACTTTTCTATAGAATTGATAGCTAAGACCAAGAATAGGTTTTCCAATAAAACAGACAAATCTTTGTCCAATTTAATCAAAGAAAAATAGAAGGAAAATAAATTATAAAATGTATAACCATATATAGAAGATTAAGACAAAGTGACTTACTTGAATAATAAAGAAGAAAATATGGTGAAATAGAATTGTCTGAAAACATTGGAAATAAAGCTGAGTTTACTGAGAAGAAAACCAGAAATAAAATAGAAGAAATTGAAACACTTAAAAACAAACAAAAACAAAAAATGCTAAACAGCTAAACGCTTTAAAAATGGCAACAAAATTTTCAAGAGACCAAGGTAGAATTCCACCTTTATCTCTAGAAGTCATGCTCCCAACGACCTCATTTTTGATTTGGGATCCTCAGCATTGCTGTTGAAGCCAGAAGGAGTGAAACTATCCCATTCAGAACCAACATTTTATACGAAGTAGTGGAGAACAGAAATGACTCTATCCATGAAATATTAAGCCAAAATTATAAGAGGTGACTCATACTTTACAAAATTTAGGCAAATGTTGCAATTCAGTAACTAGTTCCTAAAAACTGGAAGTCAAATGTTGACTATTGGGTGTAATGGATTTTGTTGATAGGTTACCTCATCCCAAGTCACACTTTTCTGTAGTAAACACTTTCATCAGAAATTTTATTTTATAAAGCTGTATTTTACTTAATTTTTTATTTAAAATTTTGCCTCAGTAGTGTTGGACTGTAGTTATTTTGGAGGATTATCATGGAATATATTGATTTTAAGTTGTAGTTATTTTATAATATGAATTTTTATATTTGTGCTGATTTTAGTAAATTAATTGGCAAACATTTCAAAATTTTATATGATAAACATTACAGGATTATTCACTATTCCTATTTAACTTAAATGTCATTAAGAAGGTTGTTTGAAAAAAAAAGGCTACATTTCACAAAACATTTTCTAACTTTTGCTATTAAAAACTATCTAATTAAATGCCCATTTTGCTGTTCGTAAGAGGCCTTTTATACTTTGGTATGTTTCCCCGCTAGGTTCTGAAAGTGAAGATTGGAGAGAAATCCCTCTCATGTTACCAGCACGAGACAAGAAAACGGACCACCTTTAAATATACCAGGGAGTTAAAGGCCTGCCTTCTAAGGGAAATTATTTTAGCCAGACTTCTATGACCTGGGGGAAAACAGTTAGACAACTCTAGCTTTCCTGTCTCATTCAGCAGTGTTGGGGGTGGGGGGTGACCCTAGGGAAACTTCTGAAAGTCACACTTCATGAACTCAGGCCCCATAAAAACTAAGATTTATTCTTAAGTTTAGAGTTTGTTTTCAATTCCCTTACACCTCACCACCAAACCAACAGTTAGTGGATTACTGTGAGAACTGAAAGACATTATTTAAGAAGTTTTTATGAAACCCAAAGACAACAGGGGAGGAAAAAAAAAAAAAAAAAAGAAAATGTGAGGAAATTTAAGCCTTGGGCATTTTACTTATTCATCTACCATTGAAACATACCAGCAAAAACCACATTAACGTAAAACTTCACACTAAAAACCTAATTAACCTGGTTCTTATTACCTGCTCTATTCTGTTCAGCACTCACCAAAAATTTATAAAGCATGCTAAATAGCAAAGAAAAAGCACTGACGGTTTGGCTAAGCTGAGGACCAAGTGTTCACTGGACTGCTGGAGCTGATCTGCTTCAGTGCCAGCCGAGCAGAACCCAAAACAGGTGTAGTCGTCCCAATCATTGTGTAGATTTCAAGGCCATATCATACCTTTGGCCAATACTCACCTAGATTAACTTTGGCATATTTTTCAACAGATTTTTGGGCTGTTCCCAGTTGCCTCGCTGTTTAGTGTGGTGCTTAGAAAATAAAAGACTGACAAATATGGACAACCCTCTTTGGGGCCATGAAATGTGGAAACAAATCACAGCTACTTATGAAAATATGGGCCACTCAGGTGGAAGTCCATAGTAAAAGATCACTGTTGGGATGCAGCCGACTGTGATTAAGTTGCTGATCAAGTCTGTACTCCTCAGATCACTGCCTAGATCAACTATCACACTGAACATGGCAACACATCCACCCTTATAAAACTGAGCTAAAGGGACGCCTGGGTGGCTTAGTCGGTTAAGCGTCTGCCTTCGGCTTGAGTCATAATCCCAGAGTCCTGGGATCAAGCTCCTTGCTCAGCGGGGAGCCTGTTTCTCCTTCTGCCTGCAGCTCTCCCTGCTTGTGCGAGTGCTCTCTCTCTCTTTCCCTCCGAAAAATAAATAAAATCTTAAAAAAATAAACTGAGTTACCATTGTATGATAGACCTGTGACTCCTACCAAAGTTTACCAAGTTGCTCCCAATGGAGGATATATCCTTATAGCAGATGTTTCCTATGCCTGCTCCTCATCTGCAGATTGACTACCTCAGGACTTGGACCCCGGCTCAGGGCTATATAGATCATGTCTTACTACTGCTAGTACTTTACCAGGTTGTTGTTATTATTACAGTCTGACCAACTGACTCCAGCCACAAAATGGTATACCTTGAAACTAATCTTTATCTTTATGATTTACAGTCTGACAGTGGTATTCTTTTATCACAAAAGTGATTCAAGAAGAGGCTGATAGAGTATTCAATGGTCCTTCCATACTTCCTGCTGTCTACAGGTACTTTTATTATTGCACATTGGAATATCTTTCTCCTAAAATTAACTCAAAAATATTTCTTAGTTTACCTACATCACCTCTGTCTGGTTCATACACTTTGTAAGCCAGTTTGCTCACTGAATGCAGCTTTTTTTTGGAAAGTCATAATCTCTCGTTGGTTGCTTACTGGGTATGATTTGTATAAAAAATTGGAACATTATATCGCCTATTTTAAAAAAAAATATTTCAGGTTCTCTTCTTTCCTATAGGGAAACCAGTCTTATATTCCTTCCATATCTTATTTTTTCTTAGATATTATATTAAATAATACAAGTAAATGGTAATGAAGAATTTTCTACAAGCCACTAAATGAATAGACCCCTACAAATTAAAGATAACACAAATTATTAAGATTTTTGTTGTTGCTGTTTCTCTTGATATTTTTGCTTTTTCCTCTGATTGGAAGTGGTCTTCTGAAAAATATCATACATATGAATAGCAGTTGAAATTTCTGAGCTCTACCAAATGGTGGAACAAACGGGCACATAGATACTTGAATTTTTAGAACACAAAACATAAAGCCAACCACAGAGTAGACACAACAGCCCATTAACTTCTACAAACATCAGTCTCCTCCTTTGGACCCCAATATTAAATATAATTAAATAAGGTGGCCATTAGTCATTATCTAACTTTAACATAAATATGTCCCCCACCACCCGTGGCATTGACCCTAGATTTTAATTTTTTTTTTTTAAGATTTTATTTTTATTTTGCGAGAGAGAGAATGAGAGACAGAGAGCATGAGAGGGAGGAGGGTCAGAGGGAGAAGCAGACTCCCTGCCGAGCAGGGAGCCCGATGCGGGACTCAATCCCAGGACTCCAGGATCATGACCTGAGCCAAAGGCAGTCGCTTAACCAACTGAGCCACCCAGGCACCCCGACCCTAGATTTTAGATCTCTCTCTCTCTTTTTTTTTTTTTTTAGATCTATTTCTATTTGGCCTTGGTTTTTTTTTTTTTTTTTTTTTTCTGTACTCATTACCAATTTTTGTGTCTTAGAAAAACCTGATTTATCTAGGCTGGGTCCTTTTATTTCACTTGCTTTTTGTTGGTTTGTTGCTTTAGTTTGGCAGCTAAGATTCTGGATCAAATTGCATGATTCTTAACTAGAACTGAGCTCATAAACAGCATTTGAGTCTCATTATTTCTTGGCTTCGGTGTCCTGGTTTACACCTGTTTGGATTCATCTTGCCATATTTCCCTACCTTTATGGAAATAGATTAAACAGTGCTCAAAAAGCCATTTTCTTAAATCATTAATGAATTAGTAAGAAAATCCTCACAGGTGTTTGACCCTCCTTCTTCAATTTTTCCACTTAATATAACTAAGAGGCTAGAGAAAGGAATATAGTTTATTGTCCCAGGAAATGATTGGGCCTATAACTATGAAGGAAAAGAGTAGATTTCAAGGATGTTAGTTTTATTAATAAAGCTAAACCTGTCAAAGTACTTTTTAAAAATATCTTGACACTTGTGCATCCCCTGTGCACTTCAGCAAAATTATGTTTTGATGATAGAGAATAAGAGGACATAGGGTCATTTTCTGTATGTTCCTTAGTTCATACAGAAAAAAAAAAATCATGTTCATTTACCACTATTTTTTGTAATGCTTTATTTCAACAATGCATATATGCTTTGAGGGTTTTTAAGTCAATATATCAAAAGTTAAAGAGATATGAATTTATGATGTATTTTATGCAAGGATGATATTAATAAACTTTGAAAATTAATCTTCAGAATCTCTGTATCCTTGGGATCTCACTCTACTTAAGCACATAAATCTCAGATGAAATATAGCCTGATATAACAGGGGAAAACCCTAATATGAATTACTTTGGAGCAGTTTTCCATATTCTGTTCCCTATTCTTTGTCACGATTTACCTTAGTACAGACCCTGAGAGTCTCATAATTTTTTATAGCAGCTATGTAAACAAAATTAATTTATGAAAATTTGCTAATAGTTTTCTTTCTCTGATAATATAATTACTTTTGAACAGGGTCCTTTTAGAGACATAGTAGCTTACATCACAAGAATGACAGTAGCAGGGAATTTACAGTTTGTATCTTACAGTGGATCATGTAATATTTTGTTCTTTACAACATGTGTCCCATAATGAGAAGTTATATCTACAACTGGCTGTTTTCTAACCACATAGCAAATTTCCTCCTACCATCCAGTCATTGTAACTTGAGTGGCAATTGTTTGGTTTTTCTGGGCCCTTGATTCATCTCTCAAGACTTTCTCATAAATTATTTATACATAAATATATACATGAAGAAACATTAATGGCTATAAAACATATTAAGTATTAAACTTCATGCAAATTAAGGACATTAAATAAAATAACAGATATATTACATGTAAAATATTTTAAAAATAATTTTAATTGTTACCAAATAGTGAAGACACTGATAAATCTCCACTGAAGAGACACTTTCCTCCTCCTTAACATTTTTTCGGAATTTTTATGAATAACAATGCATCTAGTTAAGAGACCTACTTTTTAAAATTTATTTTAAATTGACATACATTATTGTGTTTCAGGTGTACAACATAATGCATAGATAATTTTATAGATTACTCAATGCCCACCATGATACATGTAGTCACCATAAAAGGTTATTCAATAGTATTGATAAATTCCGTATGCTTTTCCTTTCATCTCTGTGACTTACTTATATTTGGAAGTGTTTACTTCTTAATCTCCTTCACCTATTTCACTCATCTCCCCCATCCTCCTCCCCTCTGGCAACCACCAGTTTTCTGTATTTTTTGGTAATTTGTTTTTTAGATTCTACATATAAGTGAAATCATAAAATATTTGCCTTCCTCTGAATAGTTTCACTTAGCATAATTCATCTACATTATTGCAAATGGCAAGATCTCATTTTTTTAATGGCTAAGTAATATTAAATTGTGTGTGTGTGTGTGTATGTGTGTGGATGAATGTGTACCATATCTTCTTTATCAATTCATCAAATGGACTCTTGGATTGCTTCCCATATTTTGTTTATTATAAAAATCTTGCAACACACAGGGATGCATATATCTTTTGGATTGGTGTCTTCATTTTTGGGGAGTAAATACCCAGTAATGGTGTTACTGGATCATATGGCATTTCTATTTTTCATATTTTGAGGAAAATCCATACTTTTTCCCACAGTGATTGCACCAATTTACATTCCCACACAAAGTGCTTAAGTTTCCTTTTCTCTACATCTTTGCCAACACTTGTTATTTCTTGATTTTTGCTACTAGATACTCTGACTGGTATGAAGTGATACCTCATTGTGGTTTTATTAGTATATTTCCCTGATGATTAGTGATGCTAAGCATCTTTTCATGTGTCTGTAGACTATCTGTATGTCTTTTTTGGAAAAATGTTTATTCAGGTCTGCTGCCTATTTTTTAATAGGATTTTGATTTTCTTGGTGTTGATTTCTATGAGTTATTTATATAATTTGGATATTAAACACCTTATCAGATGTATCACTTGCAAATATCTTATCCCATTCAATGGGTTACCTTTTATTTTTGTTGATGGTTTTTGGTGCTGTGCAAAAGCCTTTTATTTGGGTGTAATCCTAGTAGTTTATTTTTGCTTTTGATTCCCTCGCCTAAAGAGACATACCATAAATATATTGGTAATGCTGATATCCAAGAGGTTACTGCCCATGCTTTCTCTTAGAAATTTTATGATTTTGGGACTCACATGGGTCTTTAATACTTTTTAAGCTTATCTTTGTGTATGGTGTAAGAAAGTAGTCCAGTTTCATTCTTTTGCATGTAGCTGTCCAGTTGTCCCAACATCATTTATTAAAGAGACTGTCTTTTCCCCATTGTATATTCTTGCATCTTATGTCATAGAGACCTGTTTTATTTTAACCTTTAGAAGGTATAATTGATATTTAAAAAATTGTGTGCATTTAATGTATATATCTTGATTAATCTGGCCTTGTGATACTATTACCACTGTCAAGATACTAAACATACCCATAACCCCCAAAATTTCCTTGTGTGCTTGTGTATGGTTAGAATATTTAATATGAGATCTACCCTTTTATTTTAAAGTACACAATACTGTATAATAAATTTTAGGTAGTACTGTTGTATAGCAGATTGAGCTAGGTTTGGTTATGTAATAGAGTTTTCAATAATAATGTGTGAAGGCAATCGTGATGATGAGATTTTAGTTAAGGTTGTTAAAGGTAATGTATTAGCAAAGTTCCCTAGAAAGTACTCCTCTCTGTTTGTCCTTCCTTCTTGCAACCTGGGACATATATGTGACGTGAGAAAAGCCTTCTTATACTTGACGATGAAAGTCAGTAAATCCTAGGATATTACAGCAGTGAGACCAAAAGTGCCTGTGTTTTTGATGATCACAGAGGAGCCGTAGAGCCTTTTGCTACTTACTTCTGGACTTCTGTTATACTTTATTTACACAATGCATATATAACATTTATATATTAATTGTTTTTTATTAGGCTTTTTATTTTATGCAGCTGCTTAATTCAAATGCATGCACTAATTCTGGGCAAATAGATTAAATAATCTCACTGGTGGGAGTTTTTGTTTCTGCATTTAAGGACAATTAAATGTATTAAAATACTTAAAAGTTGTGCATATTAAGTACCTTTATGCACAAATACAGATTCTTTTTTCTTTTAACTCTTTAACTTCTTAGCCCTTAGACTTTTTTCTCCAGTTTCATTGAGAAATGATTTACATTAAATATTGTTTAAGGTGTACAACATGTTGACTTGATATACTTATATATTGCAAAATGCTTACCATCATAGTATTAGTTAACACCTGAATCATGTCACTTAATTACCATTTCTTTTTTGGGGTGAGAATATTTAGTATCTATGCTCTTAGCAACTTGTTAAGTATAATCTTTATGACGTACATTAGATCTCCAGAACTTATTAATCTTATGGCTAGAGTTTTATACTCTTTGACCAACATTTCCACTCTTCCACTAGCCCAAGCCCCTGATAACCACCACCATAGTCAATTTCTATGAGGTGGACATTTTTAGATTTCACATATAAATGATACCATATAGAATTTGGCTTTCTCTGACTTATTTCACTTAGAATAATAAACCCAAGCTCCATATTGTTGTAAATGACAGGATTCCCTTCTTTCTCATGGTTAATTAATGTTCCATTGTTTTATATACCACATCTTCATCCATTCATCCACTGACTGGCACTTAGGTTGTTTCCATGTCTGGCTATTGTGAATAATGCATCAGTGAACATGGGGGTGCAGACATCTCTTCAATATCTTGTTTTCATTGCCTTTGGATATATACCCAGAAGTGGGAATGCTGAATCATATGGTAGTTCTATTTTTAATATTTTGAAGAACCTTTATACTGTTTCCCATAGTGGCTAAGCAAATTTATATTCCCACCAACAGTGCACAAGGATTCCCTTTTCTCACCAGCACTTGTTATCTCTTTTTGATGATATCCATTCTAACAAGTTTAAGATAATATCTCGAAGTTTTAATTTGAATTTCCCTGGTCATTAGTGATATTCAACTGTTTTTTTTTTTTTTTTCATATACTTGTCCATTTGTATGTCTTCTTTGGAAAAAAAAAATGTATATTCAGTTTCTCTGGACATGTTTTAATAGGACAGTATATATTTTAAACCAGATGGATTTAGACATTCATAGAATGTTCCATCCAACAGCAGCAGAATACATACTCTTCTCAAGTGGACATGGAACATTCACCAGCATAGATCATATATTAGGCCACAAAACAAATCTCAAATTTAGAAGACTTAAATACTATCAAGCATCTTTTCTGACTATAGTGGCATGAAACTAGAAATTGATTATAAGAATAAAGCTGGAAATTTTTTTAAAAATGTAGAGATTTAATAGCATGCACCTGACAACCAATGAGGGAAAGAAGAAATCAAAAGAAGAAATCCGAATGAAAATGGAAACATGATATACCAAAGTGTATGTGATGCAGCAGAAGTTCTAAGAGGGAAGTTTTTTACAACAAATGCCTTCATTGAGAAAAAAGGAATAATCTTGATTTAGCTTTCCCTCTCATACATCCATATCATGAAGAATTATTTTGGCTTCCCCTAATAATTCATTAAAATACCAGTCCTTCCTTATTATGTTCCCTGCTGCCATTCTGGTTTAAATCCCAAACCACCATAGTTTTTTTCCTCGGTTAGTGGAAGAAAATATTAAGAGGTCTTCATTCTCTTATTTCTACATTCTCTCATCCATAAAGGGTGGAGATTATGAAGCTGTTATTTTATTTTATTTTTTAAATTTTTATTATATGTTAATCACCATACATTACATCATTAGTTTTTTATGTAGTGTTCCATGATTCATTGTTTGTTATTTTAAAACAGCTTCCTCTGCCAACTGTACACCTGCTTTTATTTTTATTTGATTGCCCCTTTTTTCACTTTAAATTTAGTTGTCTCATGCCTCTCTCCCTCACTAATTATTAGCATGTTATTACAAGGGTTCGTTTCTATCTTTTTATTGTTGTTCTTGTTTCTGAATCTCAAATCTTTTTATAGTATCTGACACATAAGAGGTCCTTAACACATATTTGTTGAGTGGATGAATGGATTATAAAACTTAGAATAAATCTGTATATTTAATATTAGCAGAGTGTTTAAATTGTGGGAAAGCCATTCAGTGAACACTTTGCTGCTGTATAAATAGTTATGTAGAATCTTTTTTTTATATAAACTTTACTTTTTGGAAGAGTTTTAGTTTTATAAAAAAATTGTGAAGATAGTGCAGGGTTCTCTCATAAGCTATACACAGTTTAAACTATTAACATTATTACATTCATATGGTGTGGTACATTTGTTACAAATAATTAATAAATCTTTATACATTATTATTAACTAAATATACTTAATTCAGATTTTTAAAAATCTCACTGAATGTCCTGTTTTGCTTCCAGGATCATCCAGAATACTACTTTATTCATCATTCAAATCCATTCATCATTTCTCCTCTGGCTACTTTTGGTGGTGAAAGTTTCCCAGACCTTCCTTGTTTTCAATGACCTTGACAGCTTGGAGGAGCACTGGCCAGGTACTTTATAGAATGCCCTTCTATTGAGATTTTTCGGATGTTTTTCTTTCTATGAATCTAAATTTATGGCTTTGGGGAGGAAAAACACAGAGGTTATGTGCTGTTTTCATCACATTATATCAAAGGTATGTACTATCAAATGTTACTTAGTACCACTGATGATCTCTTTGAGTACTTGACTGAAGTGGTATTTGTCAAACTTCTTTACTGTAATGGAGTCTTTTTTTAACTTCTTTTCATGCTATACTCCCTGGAAGGAAATTACCATGTGTAGTCCACATGTGAAAAATAGGGAATTTTGCCTTCTTGAAGACAGAATACCTATGTAAATTGTTTAGAATTTTTCTATATTGTAGATTTGTCTTTTCTCCTCCACATACTTCTTTTTATTCAAGTTATTTATTTATATTAGTATGGACTTGTATACTTATATAAAATCTTGAGTTATAATTCAATGCAACTTTATTGATTTGCTATTCAAATTATTGAATAGCTGTGACCTTTGGAAGATGTTTCAATTATCTCCTATCCCTGTGGGTATTGTTTTGTTTTGCCCTGAGTGCTTCCTTACTTTCTGATACTATAAGATTATCCAAACTCATGTTGTATATTTCCTATCTTCATCCTGATATCAGTCATTTCTCCAAGGAAAATATTTGTTTGTTTGTTTTTTAACTCATTGAATGATGTTAGAAATCAAAATGTAGTTGTTAGGTGTACTTGTTAGCCATGTGGTTGTCATTGCTTTTAGGTTTTCTCAGCTGGCAGAACAAGGAAATGTGTTTGTGGACTAACCTGTGTATATACATACATATATTTCAATATATCTGTATGTAACAATCAGTATTGATATTAAGCTAAAAGTGAGGTCATAATGACTTCTCCAACTCTAGTGAGTCTATTACCAAATGAATCAGTCTAGTCCGCTCTCCTTGCTTATTTGTAATTTCCCACTTCAACAGTGAGAAACCTGGCTCCAGTCATCTGCCATACATATACTTAATGTGTCTATAGGTCTATATGTATAGTAATATCAGAATTGTCAATCTATACATTTTGTGGTTTAACTTTATCAACTAGAGTATAGTGCTATGGACTTGTGTATTTATTTAAAATCTTGAGTTATAATTCAATTCAACTTTATTGATTTTGCTATTCAAATTATTGAATAGCTGTGACTATATGTATAATAGTCTATATGTATATGGAGTCTATATGTATATAGTCTATATGTATAGTAGTATCAGAATTGTCACTCTATACCCTCTGGGATTTACATTTATCAACTAGAGTACAGTGCTTATGCACAGTTTATTTTGTTTTCTGTTTTACAAACCACTCATTTCCAAACATAGTTTAGTACCTTTTTTTCTTACCTTCTTCAGTGAGATTATCTCATACATTTGTAATATATTTGGGTTCTTGCTTACTTCATGGAATGAGTTAGGAAGTGTTCCCCCTGCTTCTATTTTTTGCAAGAGATTCTGGTAATTAGTTTCTTCTGAATTGTTTTTTAAATCTGTAAAACAATCTGGGCCTGGTTATTTCTTTTAAAGGGTGTATTCATTATTGAATAAATTTCTTCAATAGGTATTAGACTATTACAATTATATATCTTATATATAATATACAATTATATATTGCATGATTTTTGGTAGCATATGTATTTCACAGAATGGGCCCATTTTATCTAAGTATTAAATTTGTGGACATTGTGTTATACATACTATTTTTTATTGTCCGTAACTATTTTTAATAAATATGTATGAATGGTATATACTTTGAGGGGGAAACTGTCAACACTGTTTTCCTTTCTGCTTGCAATTGATGTAATAGAAGTGATAGAGGAAAATGTCCCCATTGGATTATGGAAAAACTAAGGTTTAATTTGGATTCTAAAACAAATTTTGGTCATCAGTAATTTTAAGAATGATAATAAGCTCATATGTAAATGTTCATTCTTCCAATAGTATAAAAATCAGTAGGATTTATAAATTAAAGCAAAAGTCTTTCACAGTCTCTCTGGCATTCAAGTAAGAGAGTAGTCACAAGAAATTAATGTTCAAAATTTTGAATACCTTACTGAATATAAGGATTGTCATAGAAATCCTGCTAAATTATTTTTGTTCAGGAACTAAGCATATACTGCATAAATTAGAGTGATATAATATACTGACATAGCAGTGAAAGTGATTATATTTTGCAGCTGAATTTCTACATTGAAATAATGAAACTCATCAATCATTTTAATTTTCACAAAGTGGTCAGTAGGATTCTTACATTTCTTATTTGCATATAGCATAAAAACTACATTCATGTGTGTGACAAAACGTCTTCATTTTAGTTAAGTAGAGACAGCATAAATTATGAAAACAATCAATTAAATACTCAGAAATTTTCTTGGTTAAATTTAGAACCATCTCTACATGCATGTGTGGCAATTTATGTTTCTAAACATACAGCTATCTATAGAAAGAAAAATGCTTACCATTTATTGTATACTGACTCGGAGCTAAACATCATCTTAGTTGTTTGAGATATCACTTTTAATATTATCAGCAAAATTTTGTGTTAGATATTATCTCTATTTTATAGGCTTAAATGGGTATGACACAGGCCAAATTCATACACTTAATAAGTCTATGAGCTCTGCTTTAAATTCAGGTATGCTTGGTTCCAGGCCCAAATTATAAAGCACTATATAGTCCTATCTAATACAATAGATTTTCCAAAGTTTCTGTTGTATATATTCACATAAAATAAGAATTTGAAAATTTATACACAGTAATATTAAGGTATATTGCTTAAAATTTGTTATAAATTGAGTAATTAAGGTGACAAATTGCTATTAAATGTTGAAAATGACTTTTTAAGACAATTTCTTAATCAAAGTATTAATATATTTTGTAAATGTATATTCAAATAGAAGATTTGTTTATAGAAGACTATGGCTGTACCCTTCAGCAAATTCTATGGTCCATTCCCAGCTTTACCATTTACTAGCTAGGTGATGTGAGACAGTTTATTCAAATATTTTTTTCTTAGTTTCATCAACAACAAATATATATATATATATATATATATATATATATATATATATATATATACACACACACACATATATACAACGAACATATACATATATACACACACAAACATATACACACATATACATACAGTACATTTATTATTGGGTTGTTGGGAGATGTATTAGGGTTTTCCAGAGAAACAGAACCAATAAGATCTACAGATATATGTAAGAAGTGATTTATTATAGGAATTGGTACACATGGTTATAGAGTCCAAGAAGTCCCACGATCTGACATCTGCAAGCTAGAAAACCAGGAAACCCAGTGGTATGATTCAATCTGATTTTGAGAACCTGGGAACCAAGTGCACTGATGTCCAAGGGCAGGAGAAGATGAGTATCGTACATCAAACAAAGATCATGAATTGACTCATCCTCCACCTTTTTGCTCTATTCAGACCTACACTGGATTAGATGATGCCCACCTGAATTGGTAAGAGTGATGTCCCTTACTCAGTGTACCATTCAGACATCCTCACAGATATATTCAAAAATAGTGTTTTCCAAATTATCTGGATACAGTCAAATTGATACAGTAAATTAACCATCACAGAAGAATTAAGTGAATTAAATGAGTTGCCACATAAAATGCATATAAATTACTTGTCGAAATGCTTGCCGCAGAATAGGTAATAATAAATACAACTGTTACCTATAACACATGCTATCACATTTCTTGAGATGGAGACATAAATAGTTAATCCATGAGCTTTGTGGATTTGCTATGAGAAATGTTTGCTATATTACTTCACTAATATGATTTGACATAAGGATTCCCTTTAATTATTTACACAGACTTACTGAGAAATATGAAGGATAATTAATATAATGAGTCACACCATCATGCTAGTAGGAATTTAGGTGGAATCACATAATAGATGCAGACTAGTGAATAAAAAGTATGAATTTTACAAATGCAAATTTGTCTTTATAAAATATAAAAAAAAGACCCATATGATGGACTGAATTACTCTAACACTACTCTATAGTAGCGGAAGACTGTTTTCCAGGAGGAGCATCATATGCATTATTTTAGCTAATCACAGAATTATGTATCCTATTGGCAAAGTCTGACTCCAAGAGAACAGATCACACTTTTTATATATTTTAGTTTTGACTGTGGTAACAGCATGATCTGTCACTCCATCTTCTATTTGTGAGCAGGAAGAGCTACTTCATAAAATATTGGTAGAGTTTTAGTAGAGGATTTCAATGTACAGATGAAGATTATCAGGAAAAAAAAGATGAGAAGATGTTTGGACCAGTCTTGTTTATCAGAAAAGAAGACATCAGACAGGTTGGGATAAATGAATCAGTCACATAATATTTCTTTGCCTCAGTTTTTGCGATACCTCCAGTCTGCACATATAATTTCAAGGTCTCAGCAAAATTATTCCTACAACTTTACCAACAACCTCTTTTTTTTTCACATTGTAAACAAGAACACATTTTTCCTGTTCATCATCCTGGCTAAGTCTTTATTTACCATGTTTCAAATGATAGAAGGTATGTTGCAGAGGATAAACTAAACATAAACATACTGGCTTCTTTTTCCTTTTCAAAAACTACCTCCTTCTTAGATGTTAGGGCATTATATCATATATATGTTCTCTTTGTCTCTAGATTCTCAACACCACTCATTCTTATTTTACCACATATGTACTCTTAGACATGCCTTGCTTTCCTAACCCACTTTTCCTGCTTGTCTCCAACTAGTTTGCTTTCTCATTTGCATAGACTTTTTTTTTTTGCAGTAACAATTTTTGAAGCATGGTGACCTTTGATTTTAGTTATTATCAATTTTACACATGTGTGTATCACAAAGCTTATTGTTTCTATTTGGAAAAAAAAACATTTACTCTAGAGAATTTTAAAATTCATAAATAATAAAGTCAGGTTTTACACTAGGTACTTGTGCACTAAGAGTACTGTGTTAAGTAATTAGAGGGAAATTCTGTTGGGTAGAAAATTAAAAGCCACATAGATTTTGGAATAAGGTAGGCCTGACTTTGAATATCAGGGTTGAAAATACACCTGTAATTGGAGCACTCTTTGACACTTTTCCTATTATTACTGTGGTACAAAGTCCAATCTTCTCAAACCTGGTTTATTACAATAGCCTCTTACAACTTTCCCTGCTTCAGTGTGTGTCCCCTTAGGTACGTTTTTAACACTGCATCTAGAGTGATTTTTTAAAACAAAGTCATTTTTTTTTCTTCTCTGTAGAAAACATTCCAGTGAGGATTCCTGTTCACTACAGTAAATGCCAAAATTTATAAGGTTCTATAAGGTGTGCTCCCTCCACCCATCTCTAACTTTTTGATCACGTCCCCTACTACTTTTTCCTCAGGCTTCCTCATCTACTTCATATCTTAACTCAAAAGACATTTTCACAGAGCAGCCTGTGGCTACATTATCTGAATTGTAATTACCTTCAAATACTATGTATGTTATCATCCTGCTTTATTTTCTTGTTGAACTTACCATATCTATAATATATATTTTACTTATTAATATTACTCCTTTTTCTCCATGGCCACTAGATTGTGGGTCAATAAACTTTTGTTTTATTGCTGTATTCCTCATGTCTAGCTTGGTAGTCATGCAAGAATAATTGCTGAATAAAAGAATGAATAAATTGCAATGCTGCTATTTCTTAGGTATGTGACATCAAAGTCTTCTCAGTAACCTGAGCATCAGTATCTCCATCCTTGGAAAGACTACAATATTATAGTAATCAAAATGTCACCGAGAAGATTAAGTATAATTTGCCAATGGCTTAGTATAAATAATGATTATATTGGCAGCAGTTATTACTGGTTATTAGATCACTGCTACTAGTTATTATATTACTGCTACTAATTATTATAATGAAGATAAATTTAGTTACCTTTTTGTGTGAACCCACTGCAGTAAAGAAATGCCCTCAAGGGAAATGCAAATCTGATTTTTAAGGTATAAATATAAATAATGCCTATCCTCTTATTATAAAAATTTACAAAACTGCAACTTTCAGATGATGGCTTTCAAACATTGAACAAGAGTCTGTAAAGAACTGTGATATATTACTGAGAGAAGGAAAACAAATGTTGAAAGGTATAAGAAATCCTTGGCTTTTTACCTGGAGACAATTTCCAGACTCCAGAGCTAGAAAGGGGGAAAAGACAGAGCCCAGCAGTCTTCTTGAATTGAAGAGATAAAGAACAGTGTTCAAGGGGGCAAACCCAATTAGAATTTTCAGGGCAAAGTGTTGAGAAGTAGGAATATGCAGAGAAAAAACTGTAGAAATCAGTAAAGCATCCTTTTGAGTCTTTGAGTATCAATCTGTATATCCACCGGGTAAAATTCCATGAATTCAGGCAAAGAACAAATGCAGGAAAGAATAATTGCTAGAAAACCATGAATCAAGCAATTCAATCAAGAGGCTTGTGAATCATTCAAGTTCATGCCAGCCAGAGTAGAACAATTTTATGAATATATAGGGTATACACTAGACATCAGAAACATTCACTACAGACTTTGCTTCAGAACTACCCTAAAATATGTGTATAAATAAGCAGTAAAACATTCTACTGTTCTGTAAATAAATCTGCCAGAACAAAATTAGACACCCTTTGTTTTTTTCTTAAGCTTTTGAAAATGTAAATTTAAGAATATTCTCTAACAAAATTAATCAGACAGTTAAGCAGAAAAACATGTCCCTTAAATGAAAAAAAAATAGAGACGTGATTCATAATCATAAATTCATAAAGATTATATAATGAGAGAAATGGACATAAAGAAAAGAACCAAATATCTGAAGTAAAAATTATCTGGTGGTATTAGAGTAGACACAATAGAGTAAATATCAGTGAAATTGAATATCTATAAATAAAAATTATCCAAATCCTAGAAAATGATTACCTGATCTTAATGCTGAAAACATAAATAACAGCTTTGGTGACTTGTGCAACATTATTAAGTGTTCTAATGCATGTGTTACTGGAATTCAGGAAAGATGAGGGAGGAAGAAAACATATTTGCAAAATAATCACCAAAAAGTTTCCAAATTAGATGAAAACTTCAAACGTTTAATTCTATTTTAGATAGTAAATCCCATGGCCCGATAAATATTTTTAAGAAATGAACACACACACACACACACACACACACCAATACATATCATAAATGAGTTCTAGGAAACCGCTGATAAAGAGTATTTTTTTTTATAACCATTAAACAGAAAACATTAAAGGCACATTATGTTCAGAAACAGGTAACAAAAACTAAATATTCTTATCAGAATCAATGCTACTATATCCAGAAAACAATAGAATGGCATATTTGAAGTACTTAAAGATTGAGGAAAAAGCCAAAACTTACCTAGTATTCTATGGTTTAACAAACATATGGTACAAACACATTATGGAATGGTGCTCAACAGTTAGATAGTAACTAACTTTTAAAACACATAACAAGTTAGATGAATCTTAGGGAATTATGATGTGTGAAAAATAATTTCAAATAAATACATACTATACGATTCCATTTATATAGTATTCATGAAGTGATATTATAGAAAAGGAAAGCATATTTGTGGTTGTTAGGGGTTAGAGTTGGGGGTCGGTGGGGATGCCTATGAAGAAAAATCATGAGGGAGGATTTGATGATGATAGATTGATATCTTAATTGTGGTGGTAGTTACATGGAATAGCAGATCCCCCTCACTCCCCCCTCTCACACACGATTTACTATGCAACAAATGAAATCTCAATACACTGTGTGGATTCCCTGGCTTTGATGTTCTACTGTAGACGTGCAAGATGTTAACATTTGTAGATCCTGAATAAAGGATGCATGAGACCTTGCTGCGCATTTGTTGGTTACTTCCCTTGAATCCATAATTATTTCAAAATAAAGTTTTTAAAAACTGAGGCACATGGAGATGGAGGGGGGGAAAAAAGTCAACCTAGATTTCTATATACAAATAAAAATATGTAAAAATAAAATAATAAAATATCAAATAAAAGTTGACAGAATCCACTTTGACCACTAGATCTGAACTATGAGAAATGTTAAAAGAAGTTATTCAGCTCGAACAAAAATGATCAAATGGAATTGTGGTTCTATGCAAATAAAGAGTCAGAGGTGGAAAATATGTGGGTAAATATAAAAAACATTTTCACATTTTTAATCTCCTTGAAAGATAATTATCTACTTAGAGCAAAAATAACTAAGTTTTACAGCATTGATGTAAGAAAAGTGTATGCTAAAATTAGCACCCCATATCAGATATGCTGATAGAAATCTGCAACAATCTATCTCTTACATGGTTTTGCTAAGTCTTCTGAGTCATGCCAGAGTTCCCAGTTTAAGTGATTTTCTGTTGTTGTTTATGGGTCCTATCATCCTTACTGGCAACTCTCTTTCCATTGCATTAATCTATCTTACCTGTCTATATTTAAGTAGTAGACAGTATTGTCAGACTCTTTTTTTTCACCCATACAAATCAGAATGTGTGATCAGATTTGGGTCATTCATATATCTAAGCCTCAGCTTCAACATGGCCAGGACCCATGGTACATTAGTTTTAACTACTCTAATTTAGGAGATACCTTAATTAGGTAAACTCTGATTAGTATTGTAATACAGTTGCAATTGATAAATTAAGCAAAATTATTTCTAGCTGTGTGTTAGAGGCAGGTGTGTGAGAGGATGGTGAGGACCTCCTGAAATAATTCCCAGGGTGACATTTATTATTTATTTATCTATTTACTGGTAATAAGGTTTGGTGAGATAAACATAAACAGAAAAACTTTCCCCCAATAAGAAAGTCTCAGGTTATAGAAAAGGGGGTGGGGGACAATACAGAAAAGTTCTAACAATGAATGATTGCCTTGCCATGTTTCTTATGTTTATATATTTTATCAAAGAAAATGAATGCATCCTATATTTTAATTAAGAATAATGGTAAAAATAACACAATGATAATTATTTAAAAATAAAATATTAAGCTGTATACTCATTTTTCTTTCTTTTTTCATCTTTTTTTCTTCTCTTTTTTTTTAAGATTTTATTTGAGAGAGAGGTAGAGAGAGAGAGCATGCATGTGTACGGGGGGGGGGGTAGGGATAGAGGGAGAAGAAAAGGGAGAGAATCTCAAGCAGACTCCTCACTGAGCACAGAGCCTGACTTGGAGCTCGATGTCATGACCCTGAAGTCATGACCTGAGCTGAAACCAAGAGTCAGGTGCTTAACCGACTGAGACACCCAGGCACCCCTCTTCTTTTTTTAATCTTACTTTTTTTTGTGGGTTTCCTGGCAATCAGAAGAAACCAAAAAATTTCTAGTTTACTTCAGACAATGAAAAGTTGAGTTCTTAAGAAAGGTTGGGTCTGGGGTTTAAGAGAGGTGATGAATAATAAAGAGATAAGAATGCTTTTGAAAAAGAATTTTAGAGAAAAAAGGAGTGATTTGGGGATTGTCAGAAAGAGTAGAACTTTGAGGACAGATAAAAATACTTTTCAGCAAGATTTTATGCTCATTCTGTGCAAAGTCCCCCAAATCCACAGAAGACTTTCGGTACAACGTTAACAATGTTTGTATTTACAGTGCTTATCATATTTCAGGCTTAATTTATACCCACTAAAATTTGGGCAGAGTTTTAAAACTATAGTGCTATAAGTTTTGACAAATGTATAAACCCATAGGATGGCAACCAAAATTAAGATACAGGATATTTCCATCAATGGCTTAAAAAGATTTTCAAGCTCCTTTACAATAAAACCAACCATAGCAAAACTTGATCTACTTTCTATTGCTGTAGGTTGGGTTTGCCTTTTGTAAAAATTTTATTTTGATGAAATTGTGCTGTTTCTTTTTTTGACTGACTTCTTTTTCCTTCATTAATGATACTGAGATTCATCCAAGTTGTTATATGTTATCAGTAGTCCATTAATTTTTAATTGTAAAGTGTATCTTCATTATATGCTTACAGTATTTCTTTATCCATTTCTCTGGTAAACATGTTTTTTTATTTCCTCCCTGGTTTTTGGCCATTATAATTTCTGAATTTAAACAACATATATATATATATATAAACAATTTTACTATTAACAATATATGTACAGACTTGTTACATTATCAGTTTATATTAATAAATAGGGATGCTATAATTAGAGTGTTATCTTTATGTATTAGAAAAATTAAACTTTACTTGAAATGCTGTATGTGTCAATTGTATGCCCTTGAACTATACAAGAAGCTGAATTTTGAGTTTTACATAAACCATTGAGGGAGTATGAAAGAAATCAATTGACTTCTTGAACAGGGAATTCTCATCAGTATTCCATTTTGCAGTTACATTACTTGAACATAGATTAGAGAAGATTCTGATGTGACTGTTAATCATTAACATTTTCTGTTTTAGTGTAAGGTCTGGTGATTTCTCACACTGTGAATTTTATGAGTTGAATGACAATTGACAAAATTGACCTCATTGTATTAAAAGAGCTATCGATAAAAATAACTTTGCCATATCTTCTAAAAAATATTCAAGTGCAACACTTTTTGCCTAACTGCATTGAACCATCAGAACTGTTTTGGTTCAGTGCCACAGTAGGTAATTTAGGTTTTATATTGGTCATGCCACACAATCTATACAAGTTTTGAAACTGAATCAATCACTCAGTGGCCCACAGAGATAGCCAAACTGTAGTTAGCAGTCACAGCTCATTTGTATGTGTTTAGACCAAGCAAATGCTAATAGAAAAGTCAGAGAAGAAAATTCTCATTGCAAGTGTATGTGCTCTATAGGAAATATGAATTAGTCTTGGTCTCTGTGTCAGTTTATTTGTAAGGGATCTGGAGGTTCAAAGGCTGGAAAGTACCTATTTATTTGGTAACATTAGGACTAAGACTTGAGATGAAATTTTGAGTCTGTTGCTGATACTATGTTACTGTGCTCTGATAGAGAACCATGCCATGGATGTGGTTAGTGGTACTCTAAATGAGTGAAAGAGGGATTCTCTTCTGCATATCTCACCTTAAAAGGTTAGAAATACATAGTATACAATCTCCATGTAAACAGTGTTGCCTAAACTTTCATGGATACCTCATTAATTTAAGTTTTTATTTTAACTCTAGTTAGTTAACATAATGTTATATTAGTTTGAGGTATACAATATAGTGACTCAATAATTCCATACATCATTATGACAAGTGCACTCCTTAATCCTCATCACCTATTTAACCCATCCCCCCCACACACCCCTCCTCTCTGATAACCATCAGTTTGTTCTCAAGAGTCTGTTTCTTGATGTCTCTCTTTTTTTTTTCCCTTTGCTCATTTGTTTTGTTTCTTAAATTCCACATGTGAGTGAAATCATATGGTATTTGTCTCTGACTTATTTTGCTTAGCGTAATAATCTCTAACTCCATCTATGTCATTGCAAATGGCAAGATTTCATTTTTTATGGCTGAATAATATTCCATTGTATATATATACCACATCTTCTTTATCCATTCATCAGCTGATGGACACTTGGGCTGCTTTCATATCTTGGCTGTTGTAAATAATGCATTGGGGTTCATGTCTCCCTTTGAATTAGTGTTTTTGTATTCTTTGGGCAAATACCCAGTAGTGTGATTGCTAGATTGTAGGGTAGTTCTATTTTTAATGAGGAACCTCCATACTGTTTTCCAGAGTAGTGGTACCAGTTTGCATTCCCACCAAATGCCATCTACATTTCTAGAATATTACAGACACTTGGATTGCTATGATTGATTAAATCACATCCCTAATTCCCTATGCTTTTTAAAGTTATAATCCTCTGAACCAGATATATAAGACTCATCCAAATCTCACTTTGGATAACTATCCCATCATTATCTTTAGTCAACTTCGGTTCTAGCCTTAGTACATCCTTCTCATGATGGGCTTTTCACACTGCGGGACTTAGCATCCTAGGCTTTTTCAGAAATTGCAAGGACCCCATTGAATGATAGGATGGTGCTGGAGTGAAGGTGATATGGATGAGATTTGCCTTCCACTCACACCAGCCCAAAGAGAGTTTTGTTTTTGTTGTTATTTTTGTTTTTTTACCCTCACTTAGTTTTGCCTTTTTCCTTTTGTGCCTTAGTTTTTTATTCTGGGTTTTCTTTGGGTAAAAAAGAAGATTCTGTTTCCAAAATTTAGATTGAAAATATGCATTAGCTAATTTTCCCATTTCTCTTTATTCACATCAAGTTATATATTTTCTATAGTTTTTTACAATCTCTTTTGCTTTGAGAGAGCATGTATTTTATCTTGAAGACACATAATTTGTTTTCAGATTAACTAACATATGCCAAAATGGGTCTCTAAGAAATTTATTCATTCCATAAATATTTAATGATAACTAAGTGCAGGCACTGTTCTAGGTGTTGTGCATACCCCGGTGACTTAAAGTCCTGTCTTGGAGACTTTCTGGTCTAGCAGAGGGAATATGGATACTTCAATATGAGCACAATAAATAAATAATATAGTGAGTTTAAAAAAAGGAAGTGCCATGAACAACAACAAAAATTATAGAGTAGGGTAAATAGGGAATATTGGTAGAGAGAGATTGAGGGAAAGTTAGTTTTATGTAAGAACAGACCTCATTTCGATGGTGATAAATAAGCAAAGACTTGAGAATGCTGAGAAAGCTAGCCTATGAGGGAGGAGAATTCCAGGCAATAAGAACAACCAGTGTAATTTGCCAAAAGCGGATACAATGAAGGCCCACTTATCCACCCAATGAAATGAACTTTTAAGACAATTTTCTGTTTGTTATCTCCAGACACATAATCATAAATATTAGTGATAAAAGGGAGCCAAAAGTGCTTAATTTAGAGGAAGGAAATCAGTCCAGGAGGTTAAGTGACACCTAGTGGCAGGACCAGGACTGACTTCAGTTGCTCATTCCAGAGCAATATATTGCTCTAAGGCTTCTGAAGTAGTTGAGATAGGCTTTTTTTTTTTTTTTTTTTTTTTTTTTTTTTTTTTGGAGTGACAGCTTTTAATAGACTTACACAAATTTGAGTAAATTGCTTGCACTTGAAGGGTTACCTGACTTTTCTATACCTAATGCCATATCTACTCAATGTTAAACTGTTGTTTTATTTGTGATAGAGACCAGGTGGGTATATGCAATCTGTTATGGATCTGAGTCCAGTGGCACCTATGAAAAGTTCTGTGCACTGGAGGGACTACATTATGGCAATATCTGTTCACTGTTTTTAAATTGGCTAATATACCTGCACTCAGGAGTAATAGCTTATTTTTTAATGAACTCTCATGTAAAATATTTGATTGTCAACTGACTTGTTTTACTTGAAATATAAAAATATGGTCAGTTTGAAAATACAAGAAGGCAAGTGTAGAGCTACTACGATCTGGTTAGTTTATTTTTAGAGGAAAATATGCATTTATACAAGTAACTTTCATCATTGCATAAGAGAAAAGCCAAGACATATGTTAGTCTTATCAAATATTCTCATCCTTGACACACTGAATGCAACAACAAAGAAAAGCACTTATAAATCCAGGTAGGAGCTAATGTATATACTTGGTTGCAATACGTTAAGCACCATGTAGATGTAGAAAGTGCTGTGAGCTAGAAAGGATATATAATGCTATGTGTTTAGAGGAATATAGTTACCACTATAAAACAGAATCAAACAATGTGCAAAAACCAAATTATATAATGAGGCGTTTATATTTTTATAGTGAGTAGCCATATGTTTCTGATTCGATAATGTATTCTATTCTATAGTGAATATTTTAAGGTAAGTAATACATACTCATATGTAATAGAAAGACAAAATTTTAACCTCCTTCTAATAGTTTTATCTTTTATCTATTTTCATTTCTCAGAGGTTAAAATTTTTAGGATATATATTTTTTTGTGGATTCTAAGAGTATTAAGCATTATCAGAAAAACAGGAAAACTTTTTTATTATTTTATTATGTTAGTGACCATACAGTACATCATTAGTTTTTGATGTAGTGTTCCATTATTCATTGTTTGCATATAACACCCAGTGCTCCATGCAATACGTGCCCTCCTTCATACCCATCACTGGGCTAGCCCATCCCCCCACCCCGCTCCCCTCTAAAACCTTCAGTTTGTTTCTCAGAGTCCAGTCTCTCATGGTTCCTCTCCCTCTCTGATTTTCCCCTCTTCGTTTTTCCCTTCCTTCTCCTAATGTCCTCCATGCTATTCCTTATATTCCACAAATAAGTGAAACTATATAATTGACTTTCTCTGCTTGACTTATTTCATTTAGCATAATCTCCTCCAGTCCTATCCATGTTGATGCAAAAGTTGGGTGTTCATCCTTTCTGATGGCTGAGTAATATTCCATTGTATATATGGACCACATCTTCTTTATCCATTCATCTGTTGAAGGGCATCTCAGCTCCTTCCACAGTTTGGCTATTGTGGACATTGTTGCTGTGAACATTGGGGTGCATATGGCCCTTCTTTTCACTACATCTGTGTCTTTGGGGTAAATACCGAGTAGTGCAATTGCTGGGTCATAGGGTAGCTCTATTTTTAATTTTCTGAGGCACCTCCACACTGTTTTTCAAAGTGGCTGTACCAACTTGCATTCCTACCAACAGTGTAAGAGAAGAAACACAGGAAAACAATACCCCCAATAAAGAAGTTTAATAAGCCTGAGGTTTTGAAAAGACCATCAATAAGGCCAAATGATGGGTCTACATACCCTCGAGTTAGCCTGCACAGCTCTCAGAGGCAAGTTGAAAAACATCTAGGAAATATACCAGAGTGGCAATGGTTTAAAAACTTCTAAGAAGTAGTAAAATTATCTCTTTTTAAAATTATGCAATACTGTATAAACAGTCTATCATCTATCAAATAGTATGCCTGAAAAAGTGTTAAGCATATCATTTGGCATTAAATATCAATTCACTGTATTTATTTAAAACTCTGTCATGGAAAAGTAAATTGAGGAACTGTCATATAAATTAAGTAATTAAGTATAGATAGATGATAGATGTATTTAATCCTTTTTATAATACAGTGCTTGGCCCTGTGGATAAAAATGATGAATACTATCTTGTCTTTGCTCTCTAGAAATGTAATGAAATGTAGTGCAAGTCATACATATAAAGTCATCACTATAATATAATTAAAGTATTTTAGAAGATATTTATGCCAAAGTCTTAGAGGATTGCATTCAATTTAAGAGTCTGCAAATGTTTTATGATAATGAGAAAAAGAACACCAGACTTAAAGATTTCAGAGATTGAAACCTTTCCTTCACCCTCTACTTCCGGCTCTACTATTATTTAGTAGGAAAGCCTATGTAGATTATTTGATAAAAAGCCACAAATAAGGGCAAAGAAGACAGTTCCAGCATGTACTCTTTGTAATGAGTATAGAAGGATTCCCCTGTGGCCCAAAGAAGAGGATGGAGGGCAGTTACTAAGGCTCTAGCATCTACAATATTCTAAGGGGAAAAAAAAAAAAACCCTCATTTATTGAATTTTTTTTTTTTTTCAGGTAAAATTTGTCATCTTTTTTCTCAGGTGAAAGAAAATGTACTATAAATAAATTTTAGGTACCATCCTTTATTCTCTCAGTTTTGTAATAAAAGGAAAATGGTCCTTTAAAAGCACAAAATATGACTTCATGATAATTTTAAACAATAACATTTTTTTATTTTTACTTGACACTCTAGCAAATATTTTCTAAATAAATCTGTATTACTATAGCTTCAAAAGCTTCAAAAGTTTCCTACTCAATTATTAGGATGACTGGATATATTTTCATTCAAAATGTCAATCTTTCAACTTAGCTTCCCATGTTAAGATCTTCAACAAACATGAAAATTCCTGAGCTGTCAACTGTTACAGCACATGCTTTTTTTATTATTGAAATGTAATTGGCATACAATGCTTTATTAGTTCCTGTGTTCAGCATATTGATTCAACAATTCTATGCATTACTCAATGTTCACCATGATAATTGTAGTCACCATCTGTCACATACAAGTTATTACAGTATTATTGATTACAATCCCTGTGGTGGTTGCCAGCAGGGTGATGAGTGGGAGGATGGGTGAAAAAGATAAAAGGGATTAAGAGGTACAAACTTCCACTTATAAGTTAAGTCATAGATATGAGTAATAGCACATGTTGTTTTGATTTCTGCTATCACTATTAGGTTTTCTAATTCTCAGTAAAATTTTCTAGTACTGTGAGTTGTTAAGACAGTCTCATCTATGATTTTACCTTTGGACTGAAGAGATTCCAATAAAAAATCAGTATTATAAAATGTGCATTTTGAATATTTCCTCAAAGTATTATAATTACAGTAAGTTAGAGTTTACTATGATTCTTTTTCTTAGGCCTTTATTATTTCATGTAAATTATGTCACTATTTACTTTATTTCTTTTCTAAATCCGTGTTTCAATATTTCCATTGCTTAATCCTCTAGTTAGGATTCTTTGGTTATGAAAAAAATAGAGAAACAAATCAAACCCCCTTAAGCAGAAACATAATTTTGCCCTCACTTGGGAGGGCTAAAAATAATGTATTTCAAGCAAAATTTAATACAATAACTTAGAGAAAACATCAAAATCCATTATTTCTCTTTTTCTCTCCTCTGCTTCTCATTGTGGGGAGAGAATCAGGTTATCAGTTGATTCTTATTCAGCTAGCTCTATTACCCAAATCTACCTTTTCCTTTACCCCCTAAAATGAAAAACAAACAAACAAACAAACATGAGGAAGGACAAATTCAGACACTATTAGACATTATTTGACAATATTTAGCAAATACTAAGGTACTATTAGATAATAAACTGTGGTAGTATAACTGCAATGTCCTAGAACATGTTAAATTTATGGCCAGGGATGAAGTATACCAGGAAGGCAGAAGCTCCTCTTTGTTCTGCATTCACAAGATTGGGTGGGGAAGGAGCAGTGACTCAAAGAAGGAAGGAGGTTTGAGACAGACAAATCAACACTAAATGTGATGTTAAAATATAAATCTCAAAGAGTTAGAAGCACAACTCTGATATATATGAACAGTAAACATGTCAACCTTTTATTAAGTCATTGAGTAAACTAGTAATATGGTAAAGCTGGTTCAAATATTGAGGAGCTGAGATACATATAAGTACATTAAAATGAAACAAAGTAGTTAATAAAGTCTGTGATATTGTAATAGCTTTGTATGGTGACAGGTGGTAGCTGTAGCTCACTTGGTGAGCATTGCATAATGTATAGAGAAGTTGAATCACTAGCTTGCGCATCTGAAACTAATGTTAACATTGTGTACTCAAAAAAATGGCACACAAATATTTTTAAATAAATTTACAGTTAATGTACTCCAGTGTTATAAGCCATAACCTTTATAGTTCTCTTTCTACTAGAAAAGGTCATTTATATTACTACTGGGCATGAATCAGTTACTTTGCTACAAGTAAATACCAATGAATAGAAAATCAAACAAAGGTACATACCCCTAGAAAATGAGATAATCCTTATTTGGTTCTGCTAGATAACATCCAGCAGAAACTGAAAGAACAATCACAATCCCTTTGGCCTATATCCAAATTTGGATTCCACCCACCCCTTAATTATGTGCAAAATACATAATTTTGAGTCAGGGTGTCTTGTTTCTAAACTTGGTTTATTACTTTGGACCAGGCACTGAATCTCTCTGATACTTACCTGGTTCTCCATATCTAAAAATCTGTTTACCAAACTTTGAATGCAGTATGTATCTTAGGAAGAACAATTCTGTTTTAAACTATGGTAATATAAACTTATTTATTGTCATTATACAAAAGAACTTCAGTGTTCTCCTCTACACCAGCTTTACTAAGGCCTAAATAACAGATGCATTTGGGTAACTGTTACTTTTCAGGCATTACACTATGTTGGAAATCAGAGGTCATTAAAATGTGGGACTTACTGTAAATGATGAGGTCAATTAAGAGAAATGAGTAAATGACTATAATGTTCCAGAATTGTAAGTATCATAAAGAAATTTATGTCAAATATTTTCAAATGGCGTTGAAGTTTAAGATTGGACATGATCAATCCTATCTCAGTGTTTGAAGGTGAGGGATGGGTGCTTTGCAGGAATTGACCCTTGAACTCAGGAAAATAGATATGTGGGGTGAAAAATGTGGACAACCATTAGTTCTGATTATGTCTTCTTTATTGGATGGCAAACTTTATGAGAGTAAACTGTCCTGTTATCTTTTTTTTCAGTTCTGCATTCTCAATTCTAAGTGTTATGATAGCAAGTGGGTACTCAATATTTGTTCAATTAATGGATCATAGCAAAAAGACCAACATAACCAGCATTGCTCAATTTATGGCTTAGTGCTCAATGTTTCTTTATTCAAACTGAACGTGAAAACTTGACATTACAGTAGTAGATATATTTATTTAAAAATAAGGTGAGAACACCCCAAAGAGTTTAATTTTTTTAATTTTTTATTGTTATGTTGATCACTATATATTACATCATTAGTTTTGGATGTAGTGTTCCATGATTTATTGTTTGCATATAACACTCAGTGCTCCATGCAGAGCGTGCCCTCTTTAATACCCATCACCAGGCTAACCCATTCTCCCACCCCCCTCCCCTCTAGAACCCTCAGTTTTTTTTCAGAGTCCATCGTCTCTCATGGTTTTTCTCCCCCTCCGATTTCCCCCCCTTCATTCTTCCCCCCTGCTATCTTCTTCTTCTTCTTCTTCTTCTTCTTTTTTTTTTACATATATTGTATTATTTGTTTCAGAGGTACAGATCTGTGATTCAACAGTCAATCAGAGAAAGACATGTATCATATGACCTCACTGATATGAGGAATTCTTAATCTCAGGAAACAAACTGAGGGTTGCTGGAGTGGGGGGGGGGTGGGGGGGATGGGTGGCTGGGTGATAGACATTGGGGAGGGTATGTGCTATGGTGAGCCCTGTGAATTGTGCAAGACTGTTGAATCACAGATCTGTACCTCTGAGTTTAAATTTTTATAATTAAAAAATAATAAGGTATTAACTATAGCATGATTCTTAGTCCATATTCAAAGTTGTATATGTTATACTATTTATTTATTAGAGAAAGAGAAAGAATGAGGAGCATGAGTGGGTGGGGCTGGGGGAGAGGGAGAAAGAACCTGAAGCAGACCCCCTCTGAGTACAGAGCCCGATATGGGGCTCGATCTCAGGACCCTGAGATAATGACCTGAGCTAAAATCAAGAGTCAGATGCTTAACCAACTGAGCCCCTATTAATAATATATTTTAAGAACAATATTTAGAATGGTAGATTTGTTCTATTTACTTCCAAAGGCAATGAATCTTGGTTTTCCTCGTTTTTCTTCACCATGTAACAAATAGCCCTCAACTGCTGGTCAACATCTATAAACCAGACTTGTTAACTAGCAGAAAGTATTATTATTATTATTATTATTTTTAGTTATGGGATGTTATCTCCACTCTCATGTATTGACCTGATTTGACGAAAATAAAAGTCACTTGGAAGTGATTTTCTCAGATGGGAAATCTTTCGATACAGTTCTTTGCCCTAGCATGTTAGATCTCATTTTATCTCTATGTCCTTAAATGCTTCAATAGCTTTTTGCTCTCTTTCCATTTATGAGCATGCCAGTGGCATCCCCAAGTTCCTTCTCATCTCATTTTTGATGTTCCTATACAATTTTATGCCTCATCTTTTTCAGTGAACATAGGAAATATTTTCAACTAAGTTTTTTTTTCTTAATATCTTCAGCTTAAAATTGGCAAAATGTATTGCATAATTAGAGATGCTCTACCTAAAATAGCAATTCAGTTTATTTGATAGTCATTAGTTTTAAGTGCTGTAATTATTTCACCTTTTTCTGTGAAATGATTTCTGCTTTGGCATTTGGGTAAAACTTCTAATTTTGACTACATCTTCATTAATTTTAAGGATATATGTTTATAAGAATTGTTTGCTTCCTCATGATCATTTCTCTACTATAAATTGTTTGAGATTATTATTATAGCTTGAAGTTCATGATTGCACATAATTTGTCAACATTCTAATAAAATACAGCAAAAGTAATATAAATTGGTGATTTTTAAAGCTCAAAACATTGTGTTTATTGGACACTTTTCTCTCTTTTTTGTTTTTTGTTTTTGTTTCAAGTTTTTATTTAAACTCCAGTTAGTTAACATATAGTGTAATATTAATTTCAGGAGTGGAATTTTGTGGTTCATCACTTACAACATCCAGTGCTCATCACAACACCTGCCCTCCTTTAATACCCATTACCCATTTAGCTCATCCCCCTGCCCACCTTCCCTCCAGTAGCCCTCCGTTTGTTCTCTGTGGTTAAGATTCTGTTTTATGGCTTGCCTCTACAGGATTTCACTCATATGTGGAATTTATTTTATTTATTTAACTTTGGATAATTCTCTTTACTTTTTGTTTTTTTTTCAAGTTTTTATTCAAATTCTAGTTAATTAACATATAGTGTAATATTAGTTTCAAGAATAAAAGTCACTGATTCATCACTTACATGTAAGACCCAGGGATCATAACAAGTGCCCTCCTTAATATCCATCTCTCATCTAGCCCATCCCCCCACCCACCTCCTCTCCAGCAACTCTGAGTTTATTCTCTATAGTTAAGAGTCTGTTTCCTGGTTTGCTTCTCTCTCTCTTTTTCTTTTCTTTTTTTTTATATGTTCTTCTATTTTGTTTCTTAAATTCCACATATGAGTGAAATCCTGTAGTCTTGCTCTCAGATAGAATTAAATATTCTTGGATCTGATTTTAATTTGATACTCATTTTCTGCTTTTGGTAGTGTTATATTCATGCCACTGCCAAATAAAACCAAATTTATTTTTATTCTTTAAAATTATTTTGTGTGTATTATCATATTGAAAACCAGAAAGGCATCTTAAGGGAATTATCAAACTTCACCTTGTGTTTTTTGTGCACAGTAGAAATAGATGTGCTATCATCCACTATTGATAAAATCTGTGTACTCTTCTTTGGATTCTTCCCTATGAAATGTCCATGCCTTTGGCAATATTCTTCATTTCTTCATTTTCATCACTGAGTAAATGAAAACAATGTCTATGAAAATAATTAAGACATCTTATAAATCAAAATATCTTTGGCTATCAACAACAACAAAAATATAATTTACATATAATCTTCATTTATAAGTATGGTGTTTCCCTAATACCAAATAAATAGCTTTGGAAACATCAGCATTACAGTCTTAAAATATGACTCTGTTTTATAGCTTTCACCCACAAGTTTTATATTTTGAATATGTAGCTTGACAACTATGGGTAATTGCCACCCTTTGGGTGCAGCTTCCAAAGGCAGCTTGGTAAGTAAGAAAGTATTACTATCCTGGGGGGAAATTGGGTTAAACGGATATTTGGATGAGAGATTAACCTAACTAACCTTTGGTGAACTCCTTCATAACAGGGACTGTGCTTACATAAACTCTTTCAATCCACTGAAAACTTCTTGAGGTGACTTTTATTTCTCAATTTAGAAACAGGATACTTATAAGCTGTATCTACACTTCCTAAATTATGAAATCTATCAATGATAGTATCAGAATTTGAATATGGACACTTTGTGGGGTATTTTTGTTTTTGTTTTGAACTTGAATTGCAGGGTTTTTTTCATTTTTTTATTTAAAAAAAACCAGGTATAATTAACGTACAATGTTATATGAGTTTCAGATGTACAGCATTCAACAATTCTGTACATTACTCAATGCTCATCAACATAAGTACTTTTAAACCACTTCACCTATTTCACCCATCCCTCCATCCACCTTCCCTCTGGTAACCACTAGTTTCTTCTCTGTATTTCAGAGTCTGCTTTTTGGTTTGTCTCTCTTTTTATTCCTTGTTCATTTGTTTTGTTTCTTTAATTCCACATATGAGTCAAATCATATGGTCTTTGTCTTTCTCTGACTTATTTCACCTAGCATTATATTCTCTAGCTGCATCCATGTTTTTGCAAATGGCAAGATTTCATTCCTTTTTATGTCTGAGTAATATTCCATTGTATATATATACCACCTCTTCCTTATCCATTCATCTATGGGTGGACACTTGGGCTGCTTCCATATCTTGGCTATTGTAAACAATGCTACAGTAAACGTAAGGGTGCATGTATCTTTTTGAATTAGTGTTTTCTTATTCTTTGGGTAAATGCCCAGAAGTGGAATTACTGGATCTTATGGTAGTTCTATTTTTAATTTTTTGAGGACCTCCATACTGTTTGCTACAGTGGCTGCACCAGTTAGCATTCCTACCAACTGTGCATGAAGGTTTTTTCTTCCACATCCTGGCCAACACTTGTTGTTTCTTGTGTTGTTGTTTTAGCTATTCTAACAGGTGTGAGTTTATATCTCCTTGTGGTTTTGATTTGAATTTCCCTGATGGTGAGTGATGTAGAGCATCTTTTCATATGTCTGTTGGCTATCTCTATGTCTTCTCTGGAAAATGTCTATTCATGTCTTCTGCCCATTTTAAATTGGATTATTTTTTGGAATAGTTTGAGAATACTGAGTATTAGTTATTTAAATGTTTGGTAGAATTTACCTATGAAACCCTCTGGTCCTAGACTTTTGTTTGTTGGAGTGTTTTGTTTTGTTTTGGTTTGGTTTTTTGATTACTGATTCAATTTCATTTGGTAATTGGTGTATTCAAATTTTCCATTTCTTCCTCCTTCAATTTTGGGTGGTTATATGTTTCTAGGAATTTATCCATTTCTGCTAGGTTATCCAATTTGTTGACATATAATTTTTAATAATATCCTGTTATAATCCTTTGTATTTCTGTGGTGTTGGTTGTTACTTCTCTTTCATTTCTGATTTTGTTTGAGTCCTCTCTCTTTATTTTTTTTTATGAGTCTGTGTAAAGGTTTATCAATTTTATTGATCTTTTCAAAGAACCACTCCTGGTTTCATTGGTCTGTTCTATTTTTTTTTTTTTTTAAGTTTCTATTTCATTTATTTCTGCTGTAATCTTTATTATTTCCTTCCTTCAACTGGTTATGGTCTTTGTTTGTTCTTCTTTTTCTAGCTCCCTTAGGTATAAAGTTAGGTTGTTTATTTGACATTTTTCTTTTCTTTTTTTTTTTTTTTAAGATTTTACTTATTTATTTGACAGAGTGAGAGACAGCGAGAGAGGGAACACAAGCAGGGGGAGTGGGAGAGGGAGAAGCAGGCTTCCCGTGGAGCAGGGAGCCCAATGTGGGGCTCGATCCCAGGACCCTGGGATCATGATCTGAGCCAAACGCAGACGCTTAATGACTGAGCCACCCAGGCACCCCTTTGACATTTTTCTTGATAATTGAAGTAGGTCTGTATTGCTATAAACTTCCCTCTTAGAAAAGCTTTTGCTGCATCCCAAAGATTTTGGACCATTGTTTTTATTTGTTTCCATGTATTTTTTTTATTTCCTTTTTGATTTCTGAGATGACCCATTCATTGTTTAGTAGTATGTGATTTAACCTCCATGTGTTTGTGTTCTTTCCAGATTATTTTTTTCCGGAGGCGGGGCAGAGGGGTTGATTTCAAGTTTCATAGTGTTGTGGTTGGAAAAGATGCATGGTATGACTGCAGTCTTTTTGAATTCTGAGACTTGTTTTGTGGCCCAAAATGTGATCAATTCTGGAGAATGTTCCATGTGCACTTGAAAATAATATGTATTCTTCTGTTTTAGAGTGGAATGTTCTGAATATATCTGCTAGGTCCATCTGTTCCAACATGTCATTCAAAACCATGCTTTCCTTGTTGGTTTTCAGCTTGGATAATATATCTATCAATGTAAATGGGATGTTAAAGACCCCTACTATTATTTTACTACTATTGATTACTTCCTTTATGTTTGTTATTATTTGCTTTATGTATTTAGGTACTCTTATGTTGGGTGCATAAATATTTACAGTTGTTATACCTTCTTGTAGAATTGTTCCCTTTATGATTATATAATGATCTTCTTTGTTTCTTGTGACAGTCTTTGTTTTAAAGTCTATTTTGTCTGATACAAATATTGCTACACCAGCTTTCTTTTCACAGTCATGTGCATGATAAATGCTTCTCTGTCCCTTCACTTTCTTTTTTTAATTAATTTATTTTTTTATTAACATATAATGTATTATTTTTTCAGGGGTATCCCTTCACTTTCAATTGCATATGTCCTTAGGTCTGAAATTAGTCTCTTGTAGGCAGCATATTGTTGGGTCTTGTTTTTTTTATCCATTCCATCATCTTACATCTTTTCATTGGAGTGTTTAGTACATTTACTAAATATGGACACTTTGAAGCATAATCCATGCCCCTTTGTTCTTTTTCTTTTATTATTATTTTTAAGATTTTATTTATTTGTCAGAGAGAGAAAGCACAAGCAGGGAGAGCTGCAGGCAGAGGGAGAAGCAGGCTGCCTACTGAGCAAGAAGCCCTATGCAGGACTCCATCCCAGGACCCTGGGATCATGACCTGAGCCAAAGGCAAACGCTTAACTGACTGAACCACCCAGGTGTCCTGCATTGGTTTTTTTTTGTTTGTTTGTTTTGTTTTGTTTTTAAAGATTTTATTTATTTATTTGACAGAGAGAAACACAGCGAGAGAGGGAACACAAGCAGGGGGAGTAGGAGAGGGAGAAGCAGGCTTCCCGCGGAGCAGGGAGCCCGATGTGAGGCTTGATCCCAGGACCCTGAGATCATGACCTGAGCTGAAGGCAGATGCTTAACGACTGAGCCACCCAGGCGCCCCCTACATTGTTCTTTTTATTGACAGCTGTCTCACACCATCTTTCTTGTCTCCATGTATCACCCATATGTTGTTGTTTTACTTTCAAGATTGATAGTATAATAATGCTCATGCTTTCTCTTTTAGCAATATTTTAATTTAAAGGTAAACTCTTATACTTAATCAACTGGTAAATGAAGAAGCGCTTAACTTTCTTTGGAGCATTTTTTATACTTCTATTTGTCATAGCCACATTTCTTATTGTAGCACCAACTATTCTATTTATACAGACACTAGAATTTCTATACCATTCTCCTAATAGAATAAGCAATATGCATCAGTAATTCTAATGCACACTCTATGAGAAAATCATGCAAATCTGAACTCCACTAACTTACTGCTGTGTGAACTTTGGAAATTAGTTTGAATTCTCAGAGTACCCATTGCCTTTGTTGTTTAATTTATCAAATGAATCCCTATGAATCCCTCAAAGGGTTTGATTTGTGACAACATATTAAAAGTGATGCTGCTCAGTAGGAGCACCATGTACCCAGGGAAAAATCAGAAACAAATGTACCTACCATGTACCAGGCGTTTTTCTAGTCTAGGCAACAGATGCTAAAATACGTGTCTTTTTCCCCCCTCAAATTCTTTCTTTTTCGGGGCACCTGGGTGGCTCAGTCTTAGTTAAGTGTCTGCCTTCGGCTCGGGTCATGATCCCAGGGTCCTGGGATTGAGCCCCACATCAGGCTCCCTGCTCCACGGAAAGCCTCTTCTCCCTCTTCCATTCCCCCTGCTTGTGTTCACTCTCTCGCTGTCTCTCTCTCTGTCAAATAAATAAATAAATAAATAATCTTAAAAAAAAATATATTTCTTTTTCTTTTTTTTCTTCCCTTTTCTTTCTTCTCTTTCTTTCTCTTGTTGTATTTGACACAATGTTACAGTAGTTTCAGCTGTACAACTTAGTGATTTGACAAGTTTATATATTATAAAGTTTATATATTCACAAGTGTAGCTACAATCTGCCCCATTACATTGCTGTTACAATACCATTGACCATATTCCTTATGCTCTGCTTTTTATTTCCATGACTTATTCATTCCATAACTGGAGGACTGTGTCTTCCTTTCCCTTTCACTCATTTTGCTGAGCCCCCCCCCCCCCTTCCCTATGGTAACCATCAGTTTGTTCTCTGTATTTATAGTTCTGATTCTGTTTTTTTGTTTATTCAGTTTTTTAAGAATGGTATTTTATGGTACCAATATATGTCTGTTTTGATTAACATGTACTTAAAGGAAACCTGTTCCCAGGATTTAGTGTTGTAAGAACCAATATTGCCCTCTCCCTTCCCTCTTCCTCCCTTTGTTCCTTCCCATTTTCATTTGACTTTTTCCAACCTTCAAATAAATAGTCCTAGTTAAAATCATACTGAATCATAGTTGAACAATTAGGTCCAAGGAAGTATAATTAATAGCCTGAACAAACTTCTCCTCCACGTATGAAACATAACCTTTAATATATTTTAAATTATATATATGTATAGATAATATATGTATATATGATATATACAGTATATATGTCTGAGCATAAATATCAATTCTCTTTTGCTATGTTAACCTATTTATCTTATGTGCTCTTACCACAATAATTTATTTAAAATAACACTATAGAATATTGTGATTCCCAAAAACATAATTCCCTCTCATTATCTTAGTATTTTCTTTTTTTTGGTTTAGGCTTAGAGAATAATTGTGATAAAATCATTTTTAAAATACCTACAGAAGAGGCAGGAGTAGAATCAATTATAATTGGTTGTAATATGAAGAAATGTTGTTAATGACAAGCCCTGCAATTAGCAGAACCTAAATTATTTGGATGAGAGAAACTCCTAATAATAATCTATCATAATCAGAATTAAACTGTGGCTTTAATAACCAACTTTCATAATTAGAGTGGGTTATTAGCCCTATACTTATTTTATTATATTGACAAGTGTTTTAATATATTTCATTAAAAAATCAATCTCACTGTCTTCCAATTTTGTCAACTGTGTTTCAGGAGTATTAAAGTCGTTTTTACTCGGAACTGATAGAAAAATAAAATGCAAATATCAGATGCATACAGTTTCCTTGAGGAATTGTTCTACATTTGCTACCACCTGTTGTGGTAAAAACATATACTAATATAAAAATGATAATATACGGTGATTTTTGTTACAGAATTTGGGGAATTCTTATCATGCTGAACACTTTGTGAACAGGAAATTTTAGCAGGGGTTCTATTTACTTATTTGGTCAATATAATTGAATAATGGAATCGTGGGAATTTTGGTCATCAGTTGTAATGACATTGAAGGTGAGAATAAAATACAGTTGTTTGCTTCTGCATAGATAATTATTAATTTTACTATTTTTTAGGGTTTTAAGCTAATTTATATTATTTCTTCCAAAATTAAGATAAAATTCCAATAATTATCTTTCTTAAAAGCAATTTTATCATTACTGCTTAATTACTCATTTAATGTTGATGAACTCTTAGGTGGAATTACATCTCTTCATTTATTCACAAAGGCTTATTAGGACTTTAGAAGTCAAATGAAAGGCTTATGTGGAATAAAATTATTCTTTAAAAAAAGTGTGCTATAGGAGTGCACGGGTCACTCAGTCAGTTGAGTGTCCTTGGTTTCAGTTCAGGTTATGATCTCAGGGTTGTGAGATCAAGCCCCGAGTCAGGCTTTGCGCTCAATGGGCAATCTGTTTAGGATTCTCTCTCACTCCCTCTGCCCCTTCCCCACCAATGCTCATACTCTCTCTCTCTCTCTATCAAATAAATAAATCTTTTTAAAAAGTGTGCTGTATATATATATCTAGATCTATATTTATAAATGCACTTCTGTATGGCAAAATATACTGTAAAGCACTCAGCAGAGAAATGGTAGACATTGCAAAATATATGTTTGTGATATGAATGGCAGCAAAAGGTGTAATATTGCAATCTTGTAGAAAGATGTGGGAATTCATTAGTAGCAGGTGATAGGTAAATTATGGTCAACTATAGCTCTTTCAGACTGGAAATAATGAAACAAAAATTATTTATTGCTCCAGGAGGCATGAGTTAAAAGGTATTCTCATATATCACAGGTACAGTTATTTTGAAATTAATCAAGCAACATCTATTAAAATTGAAAATAAAAACATAGTCTGTGAACTAGTCTATCCCAACAGTTAGAACCTATATCTTAAGAATAATGGCACCAAGGTGTACAGACATAGGTGCAGTGATATTTGTTAAATATTGTCAAGAAAAAAATTTGAAACAAAACACATGCCCCTCAAAGGGCCGCAACTTGTGTGTGGCCTCTACATTACAACATATTATGAAGTCATTAAAATGAAACAGAGTACTCTCAACTTCAAAAATTTTCTTTATGGTGTTATTAAGTGAGAAATAATATGGATAATAAAAGGCCTATTTTTTTTTGTTTAAAAAAAACATCTTATGAAACTATCCCCGTGAATAGAATGAGTCCAGAAAAAAATATTGAGGAATACATGCTAACTAAATCCTTGCTAACAAGGATTGAGTGTTTTGGAAACTGACTAATGTGAGTGCACTTGGGAGTAGAAGGAGAAGAATAAGAGAATAAGCCAAGGGGTGCCTAGATGACTCAGTCAGTCAGTTAAGCGTCTGCCTTCAGCCTAAGGCAGCATGATCCCAGGGTCCTGGGAATTTATCCCCAGATAAAAGTATGGAATTAATTCTCACAGAAATACAAAGATCTCTAGAGTTAAAATTTATTGATTAGCTATGTACATATTTATATTCTTATATTTTTAAGTGAGGCTAGAATTCCTTAAATATTAAAAACATATAGTAAATGTTATTGAATATTAAATAATTTTACAAAGAGATTATTTATTCAGCAACCTTAGAATAAACCTTTGAGTTCATGAGATTTTACTCACTAATTATGCCTTTTCATTTTCAGTAATTCATTAATTTAGTAATTCATTACTTTATTATAAAATGTGTTCATATATTTTCTTTACTGAAGTATAGTTGGCATAAAATGTTACATTGGTTTCCAGTGTACAGCATAGTGATTCAACATTTCTATATGTTGTTATGTTCACCACAAGTGTAGCTACCAAATGTCACCATACAATGTTGTTACAATACCATTGGCTATGTTCCCTGTGCTGTAAAATGTATCCATATTAAAATTATGTCTGGCCTGTAGAATTACAAATTTATAGTGAGCTTTCTATTGTTTGCAGTACCCAAAACAGCATGATAATATACATGATGAACAGAATGCCATTTACAATTACTCAAAAATCTTATAACAAAATCCAATATGTTGTCAACAGCACCACCCTGAATTGAATAGACTGCATTAGGAATTAAACACTATTATAAATCTCTTCTCCATTCTACATTTCATCTTTCAATTCTATCTTTAAAAATACCTATTAAGACTATTCATAAGTTTATCAGCATGGTATGTCAAAGTATTTACATAGTTTTTGTAGAAAATACATGTTTCTCCACTGTAATGAAAAAATAATAGAGTCAAAATAGTCCTATAATTGGTGTTCTATTGCAGAGGGTACATGGTCATTGATTTGTAGTGCCCTAATTCTCTTTCCCTCGAGATAACCTTCATAAAAGGTCATTTCTTTCCTTGAACAGGTAAATGGCATATTTACAAGTTGACAATACATAACCTTGTAGTAGGATACCAAATGGAGCATAGCAAAAGCAAATGAAACAATTTAACTGGCTGATAGCCATTTCAAGCTATGCTAGTTTCAAGGCAATTATAGCAGTTAGAACATATCCGACTATTCAAACATTAACTGTATTTCTGTTAGTGCAAATCTATGATGATTACGTGATTAAAGTAATCTCCAACACTATGAAACAATTCCCATTACCTCATGTGAGATGTACAGCTAACTGGCAAAGAAAAGCTATGAAATTGTGAGAAATTGTTTTATAAATTTGACCAGATGAATTCTTGTGGTTTGTCTCAGGAATCCAGTTCAATTGCCTAAGCACATTAATTTCATCAGAGAGTCAAAGGGAATAGCAGACAATAATCTTTAAATAATTTCTTTACTAAGAGCTTTTTCTTCCTTTCTGTAAAATGATAGTACATAACTTTGTATAAGCATAATTGTAGGGTTTGCATATAAGTATTAAAAATCGAGAGCAGTGACACTACTATTATAAAAATATTAAGAATTTTATTGATGATACCAAAATCTCTCCTTTGGTTCATGGTTCAGTGATAGTGTACTTAGTTTTCTTTTTTAAAGACAGTGGGCTGATACCCATAGTGTGAAGCAATAGAATTATTAGGCAAACACTTCTATAACACTGTAATGTATTAATTATACAATTCTTTGTTTTAAATTCTTAACATGTTCCAGTAATCCATCTAGGCACTGGAGAGAGAACAAACAAGTTACAGGCCTTATCCTTAAAGTTTTTATATTCTATAGGAAGAAACACACCAGAAAATAAATATCCCGATGTTTTCTATAATTTAACATATATAAAACTATAGTGAAAAGAAGTAAAAATAGGATGAAGAGGAGCTGGTGTTAATTTAGCTAGGAAAGGCAGACATCTTTTATTAGGGGAATTTGAGATGAGACTTGAAAGGTGGAAAGGAAGTGGCCACATAAAAATCTAGTGGAAAGCTTTCACAAAGAAAGAAAAGCAAGTGTAAAGGCTGTGATATGGTAATAAACTAGACATATCAGTAACATTTAAGTGGATCCTGTGAAGCATCACTCAGGTTCTACAGCTGGAGGCTGTCAGCCACTTTCACTCCTCACAGGTGCTGGGCAACCATTTCTTTCTTGAAGGGACATCAAGTGGCATATCCATGTGGGTGACACTTATCATGAAGTAGGGAATGACCACCTATGATCAGTTATGCTTTGTAATCGAGTCAGACAAAAAAAAAAAAGATAATTTACTATAGGGAGTAATGAGATGTAGGTCATTGTCAGCTTTCATAAGTGGTTAAGTGATATTTAACCTGACATGAGAAAAAATATGAAGTGAGGGATGGAGATTTCAGGCATAGATATTTCTTTCAAGTACTAAAACGGAGTGTATTCAAACTGAGATTCATATACTGAAACTGAGAAACAGTGGTTATAGAGAAATTGGAAGCATAGGAAGTTTCCAAAAACATTTGAAAAATTTCACAAGCAACTTAAAAGAAAAAAGGAAGTGTCTTTCAGGATAAGGATTGTTTGGTTGCAAGCAAACGTCCCCAATTTATTTAAAGAGAGGGATCAGAGGGTGCCTGGGTGGCTCAGTCAGTTAAGCATCTGCTTCGCCTCAGGTCATGATCCTGGGATCCTGGGATCAAGCCCCATGTCAGGCTCCCTGCTCAATGGGGTGCCTGCTTTTCCCTCTCACTCTTCAGTTCCCCCTGCTTGTGCTCGCTCGCTCTCTCTGTCAAATAAATAAAATAAAAATCTTTAAAAAAAATAAAGAGATGGATCAGTAAATAGTTCTTGGTTTTTATTCTATCCGTCTTTTGAGGTAAATCTGGAAGGAAGAGCTAGAAGTTTTTTGTCAGAAAAATGACAATAGACCTAGAATAGAAACAATGGAGAAATGATATTTCCTACTAGGTTTCTATTACTTTTGTGGGTCAGAAATTCTTTCACTGAACTGGGGGATGGAATGCCTTTTTATTGGACAATTGTTTCTACTTTAATGGGCTTTCAGTGGTGAAAGGCAGTTCTAGTGAAATAAGTTTTCATTGAAAAGTTTATCACATTTTCTGTCATTAAGTGAATAGTCCACTGAGTAGATAGTAAAAACTGGTACTCCCTCAGCTGATGCTTGGAGAGCTCCCAGTGTTGAGATATATATGGGTCTTGGTGAATGAATATTGGTAAAGTCGGATTTAAAAACTATGGAAATGAGAGGCATCACTGTGCGTCTCTAAAAATCTAGATCTTATTTAAGAATGTTTTCCATTTGTTTCTGCAACATGCCAAGTTTGCTCCTGCATTTGCTATTGCCTCTGCCTACAATGCCCCAAACAAGACCTTTGCATGACTACAAGAGGTTCTTGAGTTTTAAATAATTTTCTAAAAAGTTCTCCTTTTCTACCTCCTCCATTTTGTAATCAAAGAAAGCAGTCTCTGTGAAAATGAAAGAAAGAGAAGAATGCGGCTAGAGTAATATATTTCTAGAAGGGAAGACTGGGATCGTGGGGGGGAACGCCTTGTTTTAAACAGCAGTGAATTGAGCAGATTGTAATGCTGCTGGGAAGGTTCCTTTAGAAATGGAGCAAGTGAAAAGTAGAGATGATCTCACCCATACCTATAGTATCTAATAACGTTTCTTAACAAGTTTCTAAAGGTATCTAAAAATACCTTTCAATAAACAGTGATCCTTAGACAACACAAAGATATATGTTTACCTGTCAGTATATATAACCTTTCTAAATTATTATGCTTAATAGTTTAATTTATTTTGTGTGTCTTGGACAGGTTTTAAGATACAAATATTAATATATTTATTGGAAAGGAAACATAGGTTACTTACTCAGAGTGAAAATCAGCGTGAGAAAATAATTTTCCTGGATAGCAATCTCCTAATGAAAAAAGCAATATAGCTTTCCTTAATACTCTTATTTGTCAAAAGGTAATTTTCCTTTGGCTCATTTTAATTTTAGGGTTCCATTTTCCTAGGGATTTTTAATGTTTTTAGAACTTTTATATATAAAATGATTAGATTATTTTCTGTTTTGTTTGAGTGCTTTAAACAGGAATGCTTTAGGAAAAAACACTAAATATTAGTAAAGATGGCTTCTTTAATGTACTAGACATTTATACATAAATATATGACAAATTTTCTACTTATGGTCGAATATGCAACAAATGATATGTTAACACAGTTCCATGGACTTCCTCATGATAATTTTTATTAATAAATTTATGGGAGGCAGACATGAACCTAGATTCAGAAAAGTAAAACATAAGCCATAATGTTTTATTCCTAAACACACTGTATTGTTCAGAGCCAAGACAAACATACTCAACTTTGACAGAAAATATTCAAATGTTAATTTCCTAGCATGAAATACATTTGGTATCACTGAAATGCAGGGAGTAGAGCCTGTTTGTAATTCTTCATGAGACCTACAGTTGGATATTGGAATAGTATCGGTTCTATGTACTCTGTCCTTTTTATTCCCAGCTGAACACACACACACACACACACAAATATTATGGCATAAATGTTAGTGTTTGCATATCTTTTTATTTTTTGTGAATTTGAACTATTAATGTCTAATAATAGATGTTCCTGTGTGTATTTAGACCATCTAAGTATATAAGACTGGTTCTTAAACAACTGACATGAAGGGCCATTGAGCTCAAAATTATATATTATAATTCTTTCTTATCTGAAAACAATGGCAATATTACAGTAGGATGAATATAAATATTGCTAGTTCACATCTCTAGAATTACATTGCATAGTAAGAAATAATAAATAAGGTCAATGATATTTTGACTCCTCCATATGACTAGCTAGTAAACACATTATACAGACATTAGTAAGAACTATACTAAACATGAGATTCAAACAATAACAAATATTCTAGTTTCATTATTTTGGGGGAGAAAATTACCAACTGTACTTTAATGATTATTTGTATTTATAATTATAAAACATTTTGAAAGTATGGACATATAATTGGTATGGTTTAAAATTTCCTTATGAAATAAGGAATAAACTGCACATGAATTCTTAGTTTAATCACAGTTAAATTCAACTTGTGGATTAAATGGAGCAGTCTGTGCTAATTCCCACCAAGTTGGCACATAGTGTTTTTCAAAAGGATGTGCAATAAGGGAAGGAGATGTAATTTGGAAGAGGTTCTTCAGTTTTATAATAATTTTCTAAAGTATAAAAGATACAAAAGTGTTATTCATATAATAAAAACAACAAAATTAGAGATCCACAAAAATCTCACTACCCTAGTGGTATTAGGCAGAAGGTACAAAAGGGAGGCCATTCAAAGCAAAATCTGCAATTACCTTGATCTATGGATGACGCATGTAACACAGGCAATGGATTCAGATAGAGCTGTTTCTAAATCCTGGTCTTTCCACTGGCCATCTTTGTAACATGGGATGGTACCATGGATGACCTTATCTTCTACCTAACTTTCCTTATTTAAAAATGAGCCACTTGTGGATCCAATGGATATTGCATGTAAATGACTTAGCATCTTTCTCGTCCACGAGGAACGTTCTATGAAAATTGGCTATTTAAAAAAAAATGGCATTAGATGCATTGGGTATGCTGTATTTAGTAATACAATATCCTTTTATATTTAGTTCAGTATTAGAGGTTTTTTTTTTTTAATTTTAAACCTAGAATTTTACATTCTAGTGGTCACTAAAAGAGTTTTCAGCACTCCAATTTTTTTCTGTTAATTTCCCATTTAATCTCTTCCATAGATTTTCAACTGTGTGTTTTTTTTTTGAAAAATAGAATATTTAAGTAGTGATTATTTATATTTGCTGCACACCCTGTCAAGCTCTGGTGGTCCTATGGCTGCCAACACAGGTATTTAAAGAAAGTAGGACTAACCCTTGACTAGATAGATGAGGCTATTTATAAAACTGCCAGGCTTCATTTACCACTCTGGTATATAACTAGTATCTCTTGTTATACTCCCTTAAAAATGAAGCTTTTGAATAATGAGGACTAAAAATACCAAAATTTTATGGGCCATGTAAGTATACCTTCTCAAATTTTACAAAGAGGTCTAAGAATCTAAGAGTGTTGCCTATCAAAAACAATATGTTTCAGTTTAAAAGTGAACAAACAGTATTTTAGGTCAATATGAGAAACATTTATTTTTAGGAAATCAGAGGTGTTTATTTTTTTTATAAAGTCTATGTCATTTGATATTATGGGCATACATTATTAGAAATGATTTACACATTTTCTTTCATATCTAAGCAATACCTTCCTTGTTTTAAAGATGAAGAAACTGTAACATTTAGAATTAAAGTTACTTCTCAAAAGTCAAATGGAAAGTGGCCTACTAAAATTTGAAAATAATTCTGTCTCATACCAAGAATTTATTCTCCTGCACTTCACTATAGAGACCCTGCAAGCCAATGAACTAATGTTTTATTACTACTTAAGGAATAATGGAGATTTTGCCTATTCTAATATGTGATTCTCAGTATTAACTTCATTCATCAGCATAGCAAAATTTTTTTATAGAATAATCATGGTTTGATTTTGAAAATATAACCTGGATATTTCAAAGCTACGCTCACAAATTGTTTACAACTTTCTTTATCTTCTATAGCCATATCATAGTTTTTGGTCATGATTTGCAAAAACACTTTTCAAATAAAGTGATACTACTTTCTTCATTATAGTAGTGAAGAAAATATGACATCTAGAGGTTAAGTGACATGCTAAAGGCCAAATCGGAAGGGGAGACGAACCATGAGAGACTATGGACTCTGAGAAACAAACTGAGGGTTCTAGAGGGAAGGAGGGTGGGGGATGGGTTAGCCTGGTGTTGGGTATTAAAGAGGGCACATACTGAATGGAGCACTGGGTGTTATACGCAAACAATGAATCATGGAACACTACATCAAAAACTAATGATGTAATGTGTGGTGATTAACATAACATAATAAAAAAAAAGTTAATGGCACAGTCAGAACTTAAATCCTTATTATTCACTAGGCTATTTTCCTACAGCAAATTTAGACACATTAGGGAACAGAGAGAAAGAGAAAGATAAGGAGGGGGTGGGAAGGGGGAAGAAAGAGGGGGAGAGATTGAGAGAGAGAGAAAGACTGAGAAAGATTAAAAGGAAACATTTTATATCAGAGCAGAGTCAAAATATACTTAATTGCCTTCAACATCACTAAAGCTGAATGTGTCTCTAATATAATGTGTATGGGAAAAGGAAGAAAAAGATCACATTTCAACCTTACACAGGAAAGGAGATTATTACTTTATTTATTTATTTATTTATATTTATTTGAGGGAGAGGGCGAGGGGAGCAGAGAGGGAGAGTGAGAGGAAGAAGCAGACTCCCCACCGAGCAGAGAGCCCGATGTGGGACTCCATCCCAGGACCCTGAGATCATGACCCGAGCCGAAGGCAGACGTTTAACCTGCTGAGCCACCCAGATGCCCCGGGAGATTACTTTAAAATGCTAGAAATAGGGGTGCCTGGGTGGTTCAGTTGGTTAAGCATCTGCCTTTGGCTCAGGTCATGATCCCAGGGTCCTGGGAAAGGAGCCCCACATTGGGCTCCTTGCTCAACAGGTGAGCCTGCTTCCCCCCCCTCCCTCTCCTTCTGCCCCCATTCATGTGCTCTCTGTCTCTCAAATAAATAAATAAAATATTTAAAAATAAATAAAATGCCAGAAATAGATCATGATACAGAGTCATGTGAAAGACAGAAAGAATGATTCAAGTATATAAGAAAGGCATGCAGGTGTGTATTATACAGACATCAAAAGAATGAAATCTTGCCATTTGCAACGATGTAGATAGATCTGGAGGATATTATGCTGAGCAAAATAAGTCAATCAGAGAAAGACATATATCATATGACCTCACTGATATGAGGAATTTTTAATCTCAGGAAACAAACTGAGGGTTGCTGGAGTGGTGGGGGGTGGGGGGGATGGGGTGGCTGGGTGATAGACATTGGGGAGGGTATGTGCTATGATGAGTGCTGTGAATTGTGTAAGACTGTTGAATCACAGACCTATACCTCTGAAACAAATAATACATTATATGTAAAAAAAAAAAAAAAGGTAGCAGGAAGGAAAAAATGAAAGAGGGAAATCGGAGGGGGACACGAACCATGAGAGATGATGGACTCTGAGAAACAAACTGAGGGTTCTAGAGGGGAGGAGTGTGGGGGGATGGGCTAGCCTGGTGATGGGTATTAAAGAGGGCACGTTCTGCATGGAGCACTGGGTGTTATACGCAAACAATGAATCATGGAACACTACATCAAAAACTAATGATGTAATGTATGGTGATTAACATAACATAATAAAATTAAAAAAAAAGAAAATCATGCAGGATTTGAGACAATGAGGTATATTTGAAATCCAATGCCCCAGGAAACAAGAAGGGACTCTACTTTTAAAGGTGTCTACACCTTTAAAAGGTCTACAGGAAGAGTTGACTCATGTCAGAACATAGGTGCTCTGATAGTAGTAAGGCAAATAAACAAGAGCATTACTGTTTTCTGAAATCTTACCCACATGATAAACATCTTCCATAGCTTGGAAATGTGGAGGCAGTTCATAGTAATTTAAATAATTGAAAATCTTTCCAACCAATCTTATTATGCCCCTCCTTCCATGAATTTAGGTTTTGTTAGTGTCTCTCCAAATTATTTAACTAACAATTGTTACTGGGAGTTAAATGATCAGTGAGGAGAACACGAACACTCTTCCTGTTTCATTTCTAACCAGACAAGTTTCTTAGATTATTATATGACTTTCTACAAGGTATTTGTAATATAACTGAGTGATGATATCAAAGGCAGAAATTAGTTGTATGGATCAAAGACGTGGCGCGTGGAGAGGACAAGACCTAAAAATCCTACTGAATTATCCTATCCTTAGAAGTAGAGTATGTAGAGTTTAGAAATCTGTGACTTAAAAGGAATCAAATTGGAGTTAACCAAAGTTTCAAAGGTAGGAATTCAGGAATAAAGTTACAGAAAATGGAATTAGTTGAAAACTAGCAGAGATGATGTATCTTTCAATAAATTAAATAAATTGACTTTTGGTTCTTGCCAGCGAAACTTTCAAAAGTAAGGGTTGAAAGTGGAAAAAAAAGAATAAAATGAGAAAAAGGCTTTGGGTTGAACTTTGGGCTTTATTATCTTATTTATTAATAATTGACCTTATGGCCTTAGAAAAGAAACAGCCTCTCTGAACATTATTTTTGAATCCATAAGATAATTATACCTATCTCATAGTATAGTTACTGAAATTTTATTAGATAATATGAAAGTGCTTTGTAAATTTTGTAATACAAGTGAACTCTAATAAATTTAGGATGTTGTGAATACTTTGCTCTAAAACTGAGCTTAAAATCCACTAGCTAGAATATTTTAGATGCCTCATTTTCAGGCTATACCCATGAGTTTTCCAGAATGTAGGTATTCCAAGATTTTCTTTTTTTGCTCTATGAAAGGTTTCAATTACTTCTAGAAAAAGGATTAATAATTGGCCAGAAAATATGACAGTTTTTAGTTTCATTTTGAAGGTGGTGAAAAGTTTTACCTACCAGTGGAAAAAAAAAAGTAAAATATCTGGTTTAGTGAAATATTCTATAATAGACTAAGTTTTTAGTCTCGGATTAGCTAATACTTACTTTTTAAAATTTTGTTTTATTATGTTATATTAGTCACCGTACAATACATCATTAGTTTTTGATGTAGTGATCCATGATTCATTGTTTTTGTATAACACCCAGTGTTCCATGCAGTACGTGCCCTCCTTAATACGCATCACTGGGCTAGCCCATTCCCCCACCCACCCCATCCAAACCCTGTTTGTTTCTCAGAGTCCATAGTCTCTCATGGTTCATCTCTCCCTCTGATTCCCCCCCCAAACTTCATTTTTCCCTCCTTTCTCCTAATGTCCTCCATGCTATTCCTTATATTCCACAAATGAGTGAAACCATATGATAATTGACTTTCTCTGCTTGACTTATTTCACTTAGCATAATCTCCTCCAGTCCCATCCATGTTGATGTAAAAGTTGGGTATTCATCCTTTCTGATGGCTGAGTAATATTCCATTGTATATATGAACCACATCTTCTTTATCCATTCATCTGTTGAAGGGCACTCGGCTCTTTCCACAGTTTGGCTATTGCGGACATTGCTGCTGTGAACATTGGGGTGCATATGGACCTTCTTTTCATTACATCTGTGTCTTTGGGGTAAATACCGAGTAGTGCAATTGCTGGGTCATAGGGTAGCTCTATTTTTAATTTTCTGAGGCACCTCCACACTGTTTTCAAAAGTGACTGTACCAACTTCCATTCCCACCAACATTGTAAGAGTGTTTTCCTTTCTCCACAACCTCTCCAACATTTGTTGTTTCTTCCCTTGTCAATTTTTTCCATTCTAACTGGTATAAGGTGGTAACTCAGTGTGGTTTTGATTTGAATTTCCCTGATGGCTAGTGATGAATATTTTTTCATGTGTCTGTGTTAGCCATTTGTATGTCTTCTTTGGAGAAGTGTCTGTTCATATCTTCTGCCCATTTTTTGACTTGATTATTTGTTTTTTGGGGTGTTGAGTTTGAGAAGTTCTTTATAGATCTTGGATACCAGCCCTTTATCTGTAATGTCATTTGCAAGTATCTTCTTCCATTCTGTGGGTTGCCTCTTTGTTTGGTTGACTGTTTCCTTTGCTGTGCAGAAGGTTTCTAATAAAGACTTACATGTTGATCTGAGATAGAAACTTTAAATATACATATATTGGTCTCAAGGTAAATTTGAGTATTCAGGGGGAAATGTCATAATTGTAATAAATATGAAAGATAATTGGAAGAGTTTTGGATTTTTGTTCCATATGATTGATACGGAATTAGCAATGTAATGTGTTTGCACCTGGAACTTTGTGCTCATTGCAAAACGTTGGCTGTTATTGAGCCAGCAGCCTGTAAGACATGTGGCTTCAGTTCATGGAACTGCTCCGACCACACATAGACTATGATATTGTGTGAACATGAATGCTCTATTTAAAGGAATGTGACTGAATTGGGCCTCTGCATGGTTGGTGTCCACAGGAACAGAAAGTAAGAGTCCTTGTCATTTAAATATATTTGGATTAAACTCTGCCCAAATGTCAGGGCTCTTTCATTTCTCATAGATTTTATATAGAAGCCCATGAATGAAACAGTCATTTTGCAGGAGCTGGAATATAGTTCTTGGCATGGGATATCTAAAAACAAAACAAAACAAACAACAACAACAACAAAACCTATTTTAAAGAGAATATCTTTTATCAGTAGATGAATTTATAATTCAAATGTTTGTGTTTATTAAATTAAGATCCCATAAGTAGTAATTCCCTATAAAATAGACAAGAAAATCTATGCTTTTATTTTTTTAATACCGCTTTGTTTATTAACAACCTGCCAATGATCAAAACCAATAGTATTTTGCATAAATCAAACCAATAGCTACTAAGGTGCTAAGGTATTGAATACCTGATCATATATTCCTTGGTTTTCAAAGATAAATATTTGAATTCTGGAATTTAAAGATAAATATTTTCTTCATATACTGAAAATGCAAACAATATGAGTCTGAGGATAATCCAGCTTTTTGACATAGATCTCAGGGATGATCCTATAGACTTAAGAGAGTACAATGGCCTAATGACCTTGAGCACCATATACCAGGGTAACATATATGACTGTGTGGATCTACATATTTTAAGGAAATTGTAGAAAAGACATAAATCCTGATTTGATAAAAGTGGTATTTTAATATGATGCCACAGCAATTTCTTCTTTATATATTAAATCCCAGTAATTGGTGATAATATGAATATCTGAGATGTTTCTAAGCTGAATACAAAAGTCATTGAAAATTTTTCTGAAAATAAGTTTTTCCCAAAATTTTGTATAGCAGTCTTTTTAAAAGTTTTTGCAATATTGTATCAATGATCACAGAGCTAATGAAAATAATGGATAATTCCCATAAAATGTATTTATAACTGTATTTATATTTCTAAAAATTTTTTTTTCAGATTTTATTTATTTATTTGACAGAAAGAGTGAGCACGTGTAGGGGGAGCAGCAGAGGGAAAGGGAGAAGCAGGATCCCTGCTGAGCCGGGAGCCCCATGTAGGGCTCTATCCCAGGACCCCAGGATCATGATCCCAGCCAAAGACAGAAGCTTAACAACTGAGCCACCCCAGGCACCCCTATATTTCTAAAGCATTTCTGAAGGAAACTAGCCAAACTTAATATACTTCAAAATATATTCTCTTTTTTAAATCTTGTTTTGAATCCTCAGCTATTTTGTAAAGGTCAAAATAAATTAATTAAAGTGTACTTAATAAATTTCTCCAGAGCTTAGTTTTGTTGGTTAGCTTTTTAAAATATCTGTGTGCTTATCAAGCAAGAAAAAATATGCTTTACAAGGAATAAGATTTTCTGAAAAGTAAACTTACGTGAGGATCTTGAATGGCCTAGACTATAAGCGGACAGGAGGAGGGCTCAACTTCTAACTGTAGACTTGGTGCCCAAGATTAGTTTCCCACAATACTCTTGGATTTTTCAGCTCAATAGAGGTATTTGTAACCACACATAGGCTCTAATGGCCTGACTGATACCCAGCCTCCATGTGCAGACAAGCTGACTTTCCAGGAAATTCCTGTAAACATCTGCCACCTAAGTCAATACTGTCCAGTGTGGAACTGCCAATATATTCTCCTAATGTAGATTAGCATTCTCTTGATTGCCATCTTAAGAGGGCCTTCACAGTGGGAAAGGGTTATCCTCACTAGAACAAAACCCACACCATGTTCACTGGTTGGCCTGGTTCTGGCACCCTCTTAATGAGGTGGAACAGAGATTGGGGGATCCTCATGCTACTGACCCACCTGTGTTTTTCCCCTTTTTCTAAAAGAAGCTTACACCTTAACCCAAGTCAAAACTCTGACAGATAGTGGCCCTAAAGAAGCCCACCCGTCTAGGACAGTATGCATTTTTTCTCTTAATTTTATAAACATTACCATTTTTTGAGAGAGTTCCTATTTTCAAGGAAAATATGATATTAAAAATGTGAAGTTCAGTGCTACATAATCTAAATCCTTGATGACATTAAAACAACAGGAAGAAAGATTTTCTGTCATTGAAAGTTCATTTAATTAATGGACATTTTCTATTAAATAAATATTTCCAACATAAAAATAACTTCAAAGAATAGTAGCCATTTTTACCCCTTGTGAAAGGATTGTCAATGTTATACCCATCTCACAACTATACCTTAAATTAAACAATATTTATATCACATCTAAGAGTCTGTGTAGGGGCGCCTGGGTGGCTCAGTTGGTTGAGCATCTGCCTTCGGCTCGGGTCATGATCCCAGGGTCCTGGGATCGAGCCCCACATCGGGCTTCCTGCTTGGCGGGGGGCCTGCTTCTCCCCCTCCCTCTGCTTCTCCCCCTGCTCATATTCTCTCTCTCTCTCTCTCTCTGTATCTCTGTGTCTCGAATGAATAAATAAAAAACAACAACAACAAAAAAACCTGTAAGAGTCTGTGTAGATGATGCCCAAAGTGAAAAACTGACCAAGTGAGATTTGTAGAGAGCATATGCTCTTCCTAATAAAGTCAAACAATACTAAGTTTTATCTGACCTGTGTTTATGTTAATTATTTTTTGAAGAAAATGCTACCTTATTTTACTTTAAGACAATCTGGGCCAATAAAGCAAACAACAACATCCCATCTCTACATGAAGTTTTGCGAAGATTAAGGCATACCAAAATATTCTGTGATTCCAATATGCAAAAATTAGTATATGGTGCCTTTTTAAAGAATTTCTATTTTGAATTGAAGATGGTGTAGTACCTTTAAAGAGTGATTAATAAATAAAAAAAACATTGCATTAATTTTTGGTCATTCAAAACCAATATTTTAACAAGTAACCTTTTGATATTATTAAAATAAAAGAATGGAGACCAGGCTTGAGAATCTCCCTAGGAGAAAAAATCATTTAAGCTATGAAAGCAAAAATAAACCTAGCTTTTTTTTTTTTTATGAATATAAGTAAAACTTAGGTTATTTCTTATAAATCTTCTGATAATCATTAAAAAATCTTAAGTCATCTTCTTAAAATGGTATGAGATTATCACTTGTAACTAATCCTCTGCCATCTGGAAACCCCCATTATAAACCAGTTATTGTAAAGGTTAAGCTACTTCCTCATTTTCCCTTTATAAACCATTCTGCAATATCATGTCCCTGAGTTTCATAAAGGTTTTAGATTCAAAAGTTCCCAGTTCATAAGCTGTTCTTATATGCACATTAAACTAATTAAATACTATTTTATTAATCTAGTGTTTTAAATTTTGCTATTTTGAATTTTTTGACAGTGTGTTTACTAACCTAAGTGAAGAGTGGTAAGGCAATGTATTAATTTATTTATTGGAAAATAAAGAATCAAATTCCATAGGTGTTACTGATTCCATTGTCATAGACAGTAATCCATATTAAACAATACATTTCAGATATAAAGTACATTTTTAGATATACATCCAGAAAGTTTCACAAATATAAGAGAATAACTATAGCTACAAATATTTTAATGTACATTTTAGTATATAATTTCTTTAAAGGTATTAGCATAGTAAAAATGAAAAGAGATAAGTTTTGGTAGAATTCTAGAAATAGATAAATGTTTTTCATTTTATTTTTGTTTAAGAAATAAAAGCTAATTTATGAGCCTGGTTCTTCCCTGCAATGTGGAGAGAATTACAATAGATTTGTTTGTAGCTATTCAATCCAGGTATATATATCCCTTTATATCAACTGATCCAATTTACAAAATATATGTACATTCTCATGACATGTATGGAATACAGATTATTGGTAAAAATGTGTGAGCTTTTTTCAGTATATGATGTAATATATATATATATATATCATTTTATAGCATGCCTTTAAAAGGTAAGAATTTCAATAAGTATATTTTGAAATTATACTTAAACAAGTGAAATTTTGCTAGCTTCAAGCAATTAAACTTGGACCATAGTAGAAAGGTACCATTTCAAAATACAGACTCGGGGTCGCCTGGGTGGTTCATTCAGTTAAGCATCTGTCCTCAGCTCAGGTCATGATCTCAGGGTCCTGGGATCAAGCCTCTCATCAGGCTCCCTGCTCAGCTGGGAGCCTGCGTCTCCCTCTCCCTCTGCTTGCTGCTCCCCCTGCTTGTGCTCTCTCTGTCTGTCAATTAAATAAACCTTAAAAAAAATACAAACTTGACGTCCTCTGCAACTTCATAAAACTCTTGGTAAAACTTTGGTCTCTAAGAGCAAAAGCATACTTGTATCTGATGGCAATTATGCCAAGTGTTTTGTTCAATTTAACAGAAAATGCAGAGCTGAATATACAGAAATAAGATAAAGTTTCAGCTTAACTTGACTTTGATTTGATGAAAGCAGTCAAGTTTCCAATTCCAATTCAGTGTGTATTTGGATTTGGCTTCTCAGTTCACTAAGCCCAGCAAGCGAATCAATACAAATTATCAGTAATTTGTCAGCAAGTGATAAATGACTTAATGCCAGTGAGCTGCCAGTGATCCTTATGTCATCTCTCTCTGCCTGGGTCAGCACATTTTCTTAATGCTCTAAGAACCTTAAAAAAGACAGTACAATAAAAATTATGTACTTAAGACCTTAACCCAAGATTGTCCAGTAAAATGTGCTTAAGCTTAAAATATTACATTATGTAATGCAATATATTATTTTTGACTATAGGATATTCTAGGGTTAACAGTAATGGTGAACTACCAGGAAACATGTAGCAAGCAGGAGAAAAGATGTAGCAATGACGGTCATTATTCATGCATTTCTTTCCATAATAATTGTTTGCCAAGCACCAGGATATTTTTTCTTCTGGTTATCTTATTTTTTAACATTTATTCATGACTAGCTGAGTCATTTATCTTAGTCACCTAATACAGATGATTAATGAGATAATGAACAAAAAGGTCACTATTTTATCACTATATAGATTAACTTGCTTCTAAAACAGAAAATCTCCATTTTAACATAACAAACTCTACCCATTAACCCTGTTGTCATTGTTCAGAGGAGAGGCTAGAGAAAAATGGCATGAATGATGACTTCAACTTGGCTCCCTTATTAAAGGAAAAAAACAAACAAACACACACACACACACACACACACAGAACCAGTGCCTGAAGCCAAAGCTTACGTGATAATGCTCTATTGGAGGGATACAATCCCCGGGAAAATGGATTTAAAAATTGGAAAGAAAGGCAGGGAAGAGCACATCTAATGTGGTATGTTTACCAGCTGGCTATAGCTTCCCAATAAACACATCTGCTTTCTCAGTTAAGTGCCATGTCTCCAGAGTTGGATTATGGAACCATTGAATTTCTGGATGGCCCTACATGCCCTTCTCACTTATTCAGTCACCCCAAGAGATATTAGCTCGCTGGCGCTGCTCTGTTCTGTTGCATAGCCCTCCTCTGAAGAAGTCAGAGCTTTGGTGTGTGCAATATGGTCAGAGATAAAGCAGAGTAGTCTGTTTTGTCAGCTGGCACTGCTTCTGAGGGCTTCTAGTTCTGTGGCTATAGCGTCCCAGAAAGCAGCGGTGGCCTTCCGACTACTGGATGGCATGAGCCCAGGGAAGAATTGTTCTGGCCAAGAAGTAAGGCAATTGGCGACGGCCTGTCAGAGCAGCAGGGAAGCATGCTTGGAATAAAGAATAAACTGAGCTTGGTATAATGATATTACAAAACCTGTAAGCGAGTTAAGCAAAGAACTCGGTGCATTTCACTCTCAGAATTGAAGGACAGAATTCAGTGTAAGTGATTCTAAGAGGAAAATAAAAGTGGAGAAAGGGAGTTAGTGAATATTGGGGGAGAAGGAAAAAGAAAGCATGAACATTTCATGTATCTTGCTCATGTGCTCAGAAGAAAGATATTTTTATTACATTTTGGATGCTGAAATTTCTATTTACCTTCTTTGCACATGGGGGCTAGGAATGTTCCTACAGAAGACTAAACAACCTCAGGTCCATGGGGCACTCTGGCCCCTAACACTCTAAGTTTACTTTCCTATACATTACTTGATTTCTTGCTGACTCAAGAGACAGACTGCTTTCACCGTGGGGACCACTTCTTCCTCTTCTTGGCCTGATTTCTTTCTCCCTATGCTGTCTCCAAAAATAAAATGGGCACAGCATCATAATTTGTTCTATTCCCGATAACCCCTAAATTGGCATACCGCTTTAAAAATGTTTTATTGGCTTATGTAACTTTTTATTGACTATAGTGTACATATAGAAAAATGCACAAAGCATAAATGTACAACACAATGAATTATCACAAAGCTAGCTAAAACCTAAAATAAGAAGTGAAATACCAGTCTCGTGATAATATCCCTCTCAATCATTAACCCTTCTTCCATTCTATTATTATAATTAATGTAATATAATACAGCCATTATAATATAAAATATATTTTATAAATTTATAAAATTACATATATATGTTTACATATGCATATATAAATTTATATTTATATACAATTTATATTATACAATTTATATATACATATATATAAATAAAGGTATTAACCATAACCCTAGTTTCTACAGTGTGGATTAGTTTTGCCAGGATTATCTCTATATGCATAGAATCCCACAGTTTGTATTCTTTGTGTTTGGCTTTCTTTGCACAAAATTATGTTTGTGAGATTCATCTTTGTTTGCATGTTTAGCTCATGCATATATAGTAGTCTCTACTATATATATATATTTCATTGTTTAAAAATATCATGATTTATATATCCATCACACTATTGATAGATTATTTGAGTTGTTACTGTTTTTTGATTATTATGAGGAACATCATTGCAAATAATCTGTACATGTCTTTTGATGCATATGTGTCTGGAATTCCACTGGCTATCTCCCCCAGGTATACCCTTATTAGGTGACAGAATATGTATATTTTTAATTCACTAGAAAATGCCAAAGAATTTTCCACAAAACTTCTGGTAGTTTACACTCTGAGAAGAAGTGTATTAGTTTCCATTGCTATTGCCAAAACTTGACCTCAGACTTTTTTGGGGGCCATTCCACTGCATGTTCAGTGGTACACGTAAAGTGGTTTCAGATAAAGTGACTTTACTGGTTTGAGCATCTTTTTATACCTTTATTGTCCATTTAAATATTCTGTTCTTTGAAGTGCTTATTCAAGACTTCCCCATTATCCTATTGGGTTATCTTTTATTGATGTTTTGGGGCTTATTAAATTTGGATAATAGCTCTTTGTTGGTCAGATATTAGGCAAGCATTTTTTTCCTATTATCTGGATTTACCTTTTATTCTCTTAATGGTATCTTTTGATACCCTGATCATTTTATTAGTGTTGTGTATGGTAAGCAATTCTTATGTCCTGCTTAAGAAGAACTTTCCTATGCAAGATTATGTTTTATAAGCTGAATGATTTTATCTTTCACATTGGAACAACAATCCCCCTAGGACTGGTTGTTTAAAAGAGAATGGGTTTGGGGTAAACTTTATTTTTAAAGCTTTTTTGAAGTATATTTTTTTAATTTTTCAAAGTATAATTTATATAGAATGAACTGCACGTTCACAAGTGTATATTTTGATAAATTTGATAGTTGCATAAACCTGGAAATCATCACCCCAATGAAGATAATAAATACAGTCATGGTCTTTTAAGAGTTTCCTTAGTCCCTTTTGCAATCCATACACTCTTGCATCCCAGATGACCACTGATCCTTTTGTGTCACAGTAGATTAGTTTATAATTTCCAGAATTTTATATAAGTGGAATCATGTAATATGTAGTTTATTTAATTTTGTTCTGGCATCATTCATTTGACATAATTCATTTAAGATGCATTCATGTTACATGTATACATTTTTTGTTTCCCCTAGGCTGAGTAGTATTTCAGTATTTATCCATTCACCTGTTGATGAATATTTAGGTTGTTTTCAGTTTTGTGTTATCAGATGCTCAAACTTGGTATAAACATTCAGGTTAAGTCTTTGCATGGACATATATTTTCATTTCTCTCTCTTTTTTTAAAGATTTTATTTATTTATTTGACACAGAGGGAGAGCAAGAGAGAGATCACAAGCTGGTGGGGGGGGGGGCAGAGGGAGAGGGGAAGCAGGCTCCCAGCTGGGTAGGGAGGCTGACGTGGGGCTCGATCCCAGGACCCTGGGATCATGACCTGAGCCGAAGGCAGACACTTAATGGACTGAGCCACCCAGGTGCCCCAATTTTCATTTCTCTTGTACAGACACTTGGAATAGTTTCAAAATATATTTATATGGTAGTTACAGGCTTAACTGCCAACTGTTTTCCAAAGTGATTGTACCATTTTTCATTTCTGCAAGCAATGAAAGAGAATTACAGAGGTCTTATCCAATTATTCCAGCACCATTTGTTGGAAAAAAAATATATTCTTTACTCATTGAATTGTTTCAGCAATTTTTTTCCAAAATCAGGTGATCAGATATGTGTGTGGATCCATTTGTGAATTCTGTATAGCTATTATTCAGTTTTCTACATATCTACCTTTATGTCAATAAGACATAACTACTGATTACTGTGACTTGATTACTGTGACTTGAAATAAGTTAATAAAAAATCCTCCAACTTTGTTTTTCTTTTGGCTTTATAGAAACTTCCTATTTTCATATAAACTATAGAACCAGCTTGCTCTTTCTTACCAAAAAAACTGGTTGTGGTTTTGATCAGAATTCCAATCAATTTTGGGAGAATTGACAAGATCATAATATTGAATCTTATAATCCATGTTTATCATATACCACTCCAGGTCTTTAATTTCTCTCAACAACTTTTGGGAAGGTTCAGTGCACAAGTTTTGATCATCTTTTTTTCAAATTTATCTTAAGTATTTCATTTTATGGTATGACTACATAATTTAATTTCCTCTTTTTTATAATACAGAAATAAAATTTATTTTTTATGAAAACCTTATAATCTGAAGCCTTACTAAACTCACCTATTAGTTTTGTTGGCTCTTTGTAGATTACTTAGATTTTGTATATAGACAATTAAGTCTTATTTAAATAAATACATTTTTTTTTTGTCTGTATGACTTCTGTTTCTTTTTGAATCCCATACTATACTTCAGTATAATAATGAAGAGAAATGGCAAGAATAAATTTCCTTTCCTTGATCCTGGAGTTAGGCACAAAGCATTTATTTAAGGGTTTTTTGTAGATATTTGTGGGCATTGCCTCATTTTTACCAAAATGTATCATCAAAATAATAAATTGTATGAATGGGAGACTCTTCTTTAACAAAACTTGGAATCTGGATGAGCTCCAGTTACTCTTTTCATCTTATTTTAATTGTTTATACTAAGTGAGAATCTTTAGAATTATCTAAACACTTTCAACTGGTTAATTTAAACCATCATAGAATTCCTAGCAACAAAGAATTTCAACTTTCATTAAAGGTATGTTAGATGCAGGTGTATACATGTTCATAAATTTCCTAATAGTTCAATATGGTCTATCAGAAAACATGATTGATCCTAGAGGTTAATTGTACATTATACAGGACTGAATAATGTCATGTTTCCAATTGTGTCAGTTGATGCATGAACAGAAGGAGATTGTTATTCTGTGATTAATTGGCTAACACATGCTTTTGAATGCTTCTCTCTCTCTCAAAAAAAAAAAAATGCCATTTTGCTTTCACATGAGGGCAATTTGCAATACATACTTACTGTTCTCTTATAAGGATATTCAGACTATCCTGTTTGTTGTTATAGTTCAGAGAAAAGAGTCTTAGTTGTATTTATTATTATTTTTTTTAAAGATTTTATTTATTTATTTGTCAGAGAGAGAGCGCACAAGCAGGGGGAGTGACAGGCAGAGGGAGAAGCAGGCTTCCTGCTGAGCAAGGAGCTCAATGCAGGACTCAATCCCAGGACCCTACCATCATGACCTGAGTCAAAGGCAGATGCTTAACCGACTGAGCCACCCAGGTGTCCCTATTATTATACTGATAAAATAATAATATCTTAGTCTGCAAATCAATCTAAGACCAAGTTACAAATGCTTGGTAAATACTTGATAACCAAGTCAGGGTGATTAACCTGACTAAAGTATGGGGACCAGCACAAATAGTAAAAATTTTGGTATAAGTTAGTTTGGAATAACCAGAAATATTTGACTTTCCCTTACAGTGTCTGTTTCTATGTTGGAATTCCCCATCTTGTCCATTAGAGACTTAAACATATTAATCATAATTTAAATTCCTTATCTGATGGCTTAAACATCTGTGTTTATTGTGTTTGTGTTTATTATTGATAGTGTTTGTACATGGACATTCCATAATTTTTGATTGCATGCAGAAATCAGTTTTAGAACAGGAAAGATTCAGTGTGTTTTTTTCCCAAGAAATCATTATACTAGGCTGATACTAGGCTGATAGTATTGGAATTTAAGTAATTAATCCATTCATGGGTTAAGCTGGGTTTATGTTTCATGGTTGTTATGGTTAATTTTAGGGCATGAATGACTTTACATTTCTCTTGCAGCTGAGGTGGTGGAGGATTTTTCTCATTTTTCTGACTCCCCCCTCCGTTTTCAGCCTATCATGTACACCTGTGCTTCAGAGGAGGTATCTCTCTCTCTCTTCCTCTCTCTCCCTGCCCCCTCCCCCCCAACCTTGCCACTGTTCCAATAGTAGTCTACTACTTTTTGTTCCTGGGGTTTGCTGGTATGATAATGGTAGGCAGGGGCGTGTTCTCTTTTATGTTGTCCAGCCTAAGTGTTAGGTAGGCTGTGTGTGTGTGTGTGTGTGTGTGTGTGTTTAATTAAAGATTTATCTATTTATTTTTAGAGAGTGAGAGAGAGTGAATGTGAGCAGGGACAGAGGGAGAGGGAAAGAATCTCACAAAGACTCCCCGCTGAGCATAGAGTCAGATGCTTAACCAACTGAGCTAACCAGGTGCCCCCAGGTTCCATATTTTTAGGCCTCAAAGATGTAGGTTTCTCACTGACCATGCCTCTCTTCCCCATTGTTGCTGAACTCTGCCTTGTATTATTTATGGATTTATGTTAAGATTTTCCTGCTACTCTCTCAAAGGTCAGGGACTTATAATAGTATTGCTATAGGATTCTGGGCAAACTCAACTCACAGGGATGGTAGATTTTTTTTTTTTTTCTTTTACCTTTTGCCATCTGCAAAGAGTTATCGTCTACACCCTGGGAGTATGGACTTCACTAATTGTCCTTCAGGGGTTTCAGGCTTATTTTCTGTAAGGGAAGTGTCTAAGGGGAACTTTATAACTTTCCTACAGACTGACTACTCTATTCCTCCAGGCTGTGCCATCTCCCATCTCACCCAACTTTCTTGTGAGCACTGGTGAAGGTCTATAGAGTAGGTCCTTTGACTAGGTGTGAACTGCCCTTATGTCCTTGTCTTCCAGTTTCTATCCTCTCCCTTTAGTACACACTCAACTTCAAAATGTGTCATTTCTAGGTTTATATAAAAATTAAATGTCATGCAAATAAAACTTTTTCCTAGCTAGATAAGTTAATTTCTTGTTATTTATTTATTTATTTTTACCTTTCATTATGTTCAGTTAGCCAACATATTGTACATCATAAGCTTTTGTTGTCGTGTTCAACAATTCATTAGTTGCATATAACACCCAGCGCTCATCACAACACGTGCTCTCCTTAATACCCATCACCCGATAAGTTAATTTCAATTTGTATATGGACAAGTGAGTAGGAAAGTCATGAAAACTTTAAAAATAAAGAGGAGGAGGTAGATCCATTACATATGGAAATAGTTTAAATAGTTTAAAACAGCCTGGTTGTGATGTCTGTCTGAATAGTCATATTACCAATGGAACTGAATAGAACTGAATAGAAAGTCCAGCAGTACGCTTAAGTACATATGAAACTTTATGTCAAATGTGGCCTCTCAAATAACTGGTGAAAATATGGAAGTCTTAATAAGCAGTATCAAGACAACCAGGGAGACAATATTATATTTATATGTTACAAAATGTATTGCAAAGATGTCTACATAGATCAGACACAAAAATGAGAAAATATGAAACCACATGAGTATTATGAAAAAGGTATGCCTGGTTTGCATTATAGCTCCGAGACTGTGGTCACAAACTGATAGTGGAGAGACAAATTCACGTTGGCATACATAAGTGTTTAGTGTTTATTGGTTGTTTTGTTTGTTTGCTTGTTTTGCCTGCAAGATATATACTCTCGTTTAGTTCTCTGATTCACAAATATATAAAATAATGTATATATTAAATGCAGGGAAGGAAGAGGAAATTGATCACCTATCATAATGTCAGTTTATTCATTCTGAAGAAATCATATCAGTATTATTAGTAGATAAAATAAAAACTTCCCTTAGAGGGAAAAAAGGTTTTTATAAAACAAGTTAATACTTAATAAGAGAGATTATGTTTAATTTTAGATATGCATTGGATAAACAGACACATGCTGGGGTGAAGCACCTAACCATACCCAAACTTAACACTCCTGTCATGCAATGAATACAAAGCTTCCCTCTCCTGCTAGTACACCTCTCTCATGTCAGGAGAGCCACAGAAACTAGTGAAAAAGCAAAGACAATGGCATTAACTTCTGCCATGGGATGTGACATTTGCCAGGCACAAGGAGGAAATGAGGGAACAGGAGTTAAGGCAGAGTAAGGAAGAAAGTAAGGCAGATATTTAAAGTATATGCAAAATCAGAATTTGAATTTAGTCTTGTCTAGTTTTAAAAGCTAATGATAGGAGGGGAGCCAGGATGGCTCAGTGTGTTGAGCATCCCACTCTTGGTTTCAGTTCAGGCCATGATATCATGGGTTATGAGATTGAGCCCCACATTGGTCTCTATGCTCAACAGAGAGTCGGCTTGAGATTCTATTCCTCTGCCTGCTCCCCCAACTCACATGCGCACTCACACTCTCTCAAATAAATAAATAAATCTTAAAAAAAAAAAAAAAGCTGATGATAGCAGAAAGCATCCAGAAAGCTATGAGATCTGCCTGAAGCTCCAGTGGGAGGATTAGATGAAAAATTCTTTAGAATGTGATTAAAGATAATGAGGTGAGGTCATGTATTTAGGGATACAGACATGGCCTTGACATAAGAACAAGTCTGGAAGTAAAATGACATGATTTGATAAAGAAATTTTAGTATTTTTAATGCAAATTTATGTAATGGGGTCATTCATCATTATTCTGTATAGAATTTCAAAATGAAAGTGTTGTCTTAATTATAATAGCCCAACATAGTCATTTTGTGTAGTTTTGTGTAAAAATCTCAAATTTTTGAGAAGCTATATGATTTGTAAAAGCAGACACAAACTTTTGAGTGTAAAAATTGTAAATTATATTTAAACTTTTCTGTTTTCTTGGGGCGCCTGGGTGGCTCAGATGGTTAAGCGTCTGCCTTCGGCTCAGGTCATGATCCCAGGGTCCTGGGATCGAGTCCCTCATCGGGCTCCCTGCTAGGCGGGGAGCCTGCTTCTCCCTCTGCCTCTCTCTCTCTCTTTGACTCTAATGAATAAATAAATAAAAAAAAACATTTTTAAACTTTTCTGTTTTCCTTAATCACTTAGGCAAATGACAGGAAGAAGTTTCATTACAAAATGATAATTTCTTCCATAAAAGTTGATATTACTGTACTTTAAAATTTTGCAATAGAGACATTTTTTGAGTGACTCTGTCTTTTTTATCAGAAAAGTGGTTGCCCTTTAGTGATAAAGCAATATGAATATCATTATGTCATATAGATTCTGGAAAGCATAAGGCTACGTTATTTAAATGATTAGAACAATAATACTGTAGTGCTATAACTCTTACTGGGATTTCATTGCTAAGAAAATGCTTAGTCTCCACTGAATATTTATACTTCAATTTCACAGTTTTTAGGAAGAAAAAATATAGTTAATTCTGAATTAAGTGACAACAGCACACTTGATTTTTTTTCTTCCAGACTGATGAATCTAACAGTAGCTAATTACTTCCCAAAGAGCTGGCATTGAGAAATATTTACTGTGAGTGTTAGGAAAAATATTAAAATTTTTACATTATAGAATATTTAGAAATAATAGACGAAAATTTCTTTTTTTAAAGATTTTATTTATTTGAGAGAGAGAATTAGAGAGAGAGTTGGGGGGGGGGGTCAGAGGGAGAAGCAGACTCCCTGCTGAGCAGGGAGACCAATGTGGGACGATCCTGGGATTCCAGGATCATGACCAGAGCCAAAGGCAATCACTTAACCAACTGAGCCACCCAGGCGCCCCAATAGAGGAAAATTTTTATACTAAGTATTAGGTATAGTTAGATGGGAAAAATGAATAGTTTGGAAACTTTATTTTGGGAGGTATTTAAGTAAGATATGGAGAAAAGTATAATTTCTAAGTTATGACAAACATAATAAACATACATCTATACTCTGTATGGTTAGAACAGATCTAGAAATATTGCACCCCCAACTAATCTCAGTTTGAAGTTAAAGAGTACATTATAAATCACTGAAGTTTTCTCTTCTGCTTCATTGAAGCTCAGGAAAGTAGGTACTTTTTTTAGATTTTTTTTTTTTTAAGATTTTTAATTTTTTTATTTATTTGAAAGAGAGAGACACAGCGAGAGAGGGAACACAAGCAGGGGGAATGGGAGAGGGAGAAGCAGGCTTCCCGCGGAGCAGGGAGCCGGATGCGGGGCTCGATCCCAGGACCCTGGGATCATGACCTGAGCCGAAGGCAGACGCTTAACAACTGAGCCACCCAGGCGCCCCAGGAAAGTAGGTACTTAACCACTTTGTCTATTTCTGTCTTGAACCAATCCTACCAAATGAAATACTAAACCCTTTAGAAAAGATCAGAATAATTTCAGATCAATTAAGTACACACAGAGCAGAGTATCCTGGGAAACTTGAGTAGAGTCATGCTCATACTTTAAAATTCAAACTTCCTTGTATGATTGTCCTATGGCGTCCATATCTGTTCAGAGACTGATATTCTAAGCCATTTAATTTGCTGGAAATTTCAGACTAGTTTCTTGTCTGGGTTTTGACTGGACTATTGTTTCAACACACATCAGTTTGGTACAAAAAGTGAAATTATAATAAAGTATGTTTATTTAGCATTTGCAAATGAACACATTAATATGAGCCACACTTGCCAGAAATATATTGTTTCCACATAGCTTTTATTTTGGATGTTTTTACTATCTGGATGGCATCAGAGCTTAGCAATTTGAAATGCCCACTGGCAGTACACACTTCTTTCAATTCTGCATCATCATAATGCTTAATTTAATAATGGGATCCAATTTGTTCTCTGAGCATGAACATTTTAATTATATAAAGTATAAATAGGGAAAGCTTGGTAACAGAAACCCTTTTCCTCTGAAAAGTAATTCAAACATATTTTTTTCTCTCATTTCATCCATCATGTTACTGGTTCTTAGTAAATAATTAAAAATGAAGAATTTATTCACCTAGAATAACAAACCATCCAAATCAAGTTTATCACTTTCATTATCTTAGTGTTTAAATATACACCTAAAGGTATATTGTTGTAACTTAAAATCAAATGATGTAAACAAGGTAGTAAGATAATAGAATAAAATGGAAAGAGATATACGTGAAACAGTAAACATGAAAGTTACAATCTGTATGGCTTATAATAAAGCTGACAATGTTTTTACTTCCGGAGACCTCCAAGTAAAGGATGAATTCATTAATATATTTATATTTACACTTACTCTGGGATATAATATTTGTGGAAAGGATTATGAAAATGTAATTAGTTTACATTTCATTGCTAAGAATGTAGCAAAATGTAGAAATAAAAAATGTAGAAATAATTGTATTTCTCTTGTGTTCAATCATTTTGAGATATAGATTTTTAGATTTGTTCTTATACTTTGTAGTGATTCTATTTTTAAAAAAAACAAACTGGAATCTTCATCAATGTTTACCATTATCTCGAGGCTTTATTGTAGACATGTATTGTACACATGACTTAGGCCGGGTCCAAGGGCAAGCCCAAAGGATCCTTGGCTTTGTGCAGGATAGAAATCAAACCTGAGCCAGGAAGAAGTGAGAGCAGAGTTTATTAAATAACCTAAGTTATAAAGTATAGCACATGTAGTGTCTGGTAGACTCAGAGAAGAAGTTAGTCTCTGTTACTTGGGATTAAGAGTTTATGTTGGAAAGGGACCCAGGGTATGGCTAATCAAAGGCGCATGTCAGGTGTTGTTCCATAAATCATGTGTAGACCCAGGTTTGTTCAAAGCTAATGTTCTGGGACGTGCTCAGGATCTGGTTATTCTTAGATGTTATCAGGTGTATGGGGGCCTAGGATGAAATTCAGAGGAGGATTAACTTTCTTGCTTCCCCCTTGGAGTGGGAACAGAGCTTCTTTGGTTTACTCACATGCAAGGTGAAACATAGAACATGAGTAAATGGGGCCTAGCAGAGAATTAGTGGACACGGAGCCTTTCTAAAATGAAGTCCAATTTCTCTATCTCATACATAGTAAGGAAGAATGAGAAATATCATAAATAGGAAATAAAGGCTGAGGTAAATTTGTCAAAAGTTATCATAGAGGCGCCTGGGTAGCTCAGTCAGTTAAGTGTCTGCCTTTATGCTCAATATGATATGTGTCCAAATACGTGTAAATAAATAAAAAAAGATTTTATTTATTTATTTGACAGAGAGAGACACAGCAAGAGAGGGAACACAAGCAGGGGGAGTGGCAGAGGGAGAAGCAGGCTTCCCGCGGAGCAGGGAGCATGGAGCCCGATGCGGGGCTCGATCCCAGGACCCTGGGACCATGACCTGAGCCAAAGGCAGACGCTTAACGACTGAGCCACCCAGGCACCACAGAAATTTTGTACATTAGATCTATACTACATCATCTCCCATCCCCTATTGTATCTAATCCGAATATATCCCCCACAGATTTCAATAACCAGTTAGGAGCTTATCAAATCCACCAGCAATATTAAATTCCTATTTTTTGTTGTTTTTCTTTCATTTTTATTATTGAATTATAGTCGACACACAATATTATATTAGTTTCAGGTGTACAACATAGTGATTCAACAATGCTGTACACAGTGCTTACCACAATAATTGTAGTTACCATGTGTCACCATACAACGTTATTCCAATACTATTGACTATATTCCTGATGCTGTACTTTTTATCTCCATGACTTATTTATTTTATAACTGGAAGTTTGTTTCTCTTAATCCCCTCCATGTATTTCTCCCATCTCCCACACACCTCCTCTCTGGCAACCAGAAGTTTGTTCTTTGTATTTATGAATCTGTTTCTGTTTGGGGGGGTGTTTGTTCATTCATTTTTTTTTAATTCCACATTTAAGTAAAATCATGTGGTATTTCTTTTTGTCTGACTTATTTCACTTTGTGTAATACTTTCTAGGTTTATCCATGTTGTCTCAAAGGCAAGATACCATTCTTATAGCTGAGTAATGTGTGTGTGTGTGTGTGTGTGTGTGTACATACACATACATACTACACCTTATTTATCCATTCATCTATCTTTGACCCTTGGGTTGCTTCCATATCTTGGCTATCATAAACAACACTGCAATAAATATAGTGATTCATATATCTTCTTGAATTAGTGTTTTTTGGGGGAGGGGGTGTTGTGTAAATACACAGTAGTGGAATTACTGGATCATGTGGCATTTCAATTTTTGATTTTTTGAAGAACTGTCATACTGTTTTCCACAGTGGCTGTACTACTTTATGTTCCCACCAACCATGCAAGAGGCTCCCTTTCCTACATCCTCACCAACACTTCGTATTTTGTCTTTTTATACTAGTTATTCTAACTGGTGTGAAGTGGTATCTCAGTGTGGTTTAGATTAGCATTTCCCTGATGATGAGTGATGTTGAACACCTTTTCATGTGACTGTTGGCCATCTGGATGTCTTCATTGGAAAAATGTCTCCAGGGCCCCTGCCCATTTTTAATCAGATTTTTTTGGTATTGAGTTGTATGAATTCTTCATATATTTTTGATTAAAAATGGGCAGGGGGCCTGGAGATGCGATTATTGCTAATTGTATTAGCCACTTACTAGAGATATCATCTCGCATTCAGTAGGTTGCTTTTTCATTTTGTTAGTTTCCTTCGCTGTGTAAAGCTTTTTATCTTGGTGTAGTCCCAAAGGTTTATTTTTGCTTTTGTTTCCCTTGCTTGAGAAGACATATCCATAAACGTGTTGATAAGGCCAATGTTCAAGGGATTACTGCCTATGTTTTCTTTTAGGAATTTTATGGTTTCAGGTCTCACATATATGTCTTTATTCCATTTCAAGTTAATTTTAATGTATGGTGTTATGAATGTGGTCCAGTTTCCTTTTTTTTTTTTTTTTTTGCCTGTAACTGTCCAGTTTTCCCAGCACTATTTATTGAAAAGACTGTCTTTTCCCCATTGTATATTCTTGGCTTATTTATTGTTGATTAATTGACCATATACATATAGGCTTATTACTAGACTCTCTATCCTCTTCCATTGACCTATGTGTCTGCTTTTGTGCCAGTACCATACTGTTTTGATTACTATAGCTTTGTAGTATATCTTGAAATTTGGGATTGTGGTACCTTCAGCTTTATTCTTCTTTCTCAAGATTGCTTTGGCTCTTTGGGGTCTTTTGTGGTTCCATAAAAATTTTAGTACTATTTGTTAGAGTTCTGTGAAAAATGCTACAGGTATTTTGATGGGGATTGCCTTGAATCTGTAGATCATTTTGGGGAGTATGAACATTTGAACAATACTAATTCTTCCAATTTGTGAGCACTAAATATCTCTCCATTTATTTTTGTTGTCTTCAGTTTTTTCATCAGTATCTTATAGTTTTCAGTGTGTGGGTCTTTCACCTCTAGTTAAATTTATTCCTAGGTATTCTCTTGTTGCAATTGTAAATAGGATTGTTTTCTTAAATTCTCTTTCTGCAACTTCATTATTAGTGTAAAAAAAAAACAGATTTCTGTATATTTATTTTGTATCCTACATGTTTACTGAATTCATTTATTCTAATAATTTGTTGGTAGAGTCTTTTGGGTTTTCTATATATAGCATGATGTCATATGCAATAAGATTTTTTTTTAGCTCTCTCTTACCAATTTAGATGCAAATTGTCATTGTTTTTGATCACTCAATAACAGCTGAAGCAGTTGATCACTCATTCTACACTTTTAAGGGTCATTTGTTTGGCTTCAAGTAGAATTGTGATTGCCTTCCTCAGATCTCACTGAAGGCTCCAGCCCATTTTTCTTAACTGTCTCTGTCTCCTTCTCTTTTATCCCTCTGCACCTTAGAGTTCCTCATCCCCAGCCTCAGTCCTTTTCTCTCCAGTTTGTCCTTTCTTCAAGGAGCTTATCCAGAAACTTTGCTTTAACTGTTACCTCTAGCATGATACCCATACATTTATAGCTCTCTTTTTGAACTCTCTTCTGACTTCCAGAATTGCATAGTGAATGATCTGCTCAGTACCCAATTTGATGTCTAACTGACATTTTAAACTTAATATGTCCAAAACAAATCATTTGCTTTCTTCTGTCCTCTAGGGAAATTTACATCTCCCTCTAGTCACACCATCTCAATAAATGGCATCACTCACCATTCCTCCTTTTTGCAGGCAAAAATCTTAACCCTTACCCCTCTATTTTACTTTGAACCAATTATTTAATCTATTAGGAATTTCTGTTGACTCTGTCTCTATGGTTGGCCTTTATCTAAACTAATCCTCTGTGATCCTCATCTGCTGGTGCTCATGTTCTATGTTAATGTCATCCTCTTGAATGTAAATCTCTTTTTGATAGCTGGGATTTCCTTCTACAGTAAAGTAAGGTAAAGGTGAGGGTTTTTGCAGATATAATTAAAGTCTGAATAATTGATTTTGAGTTAATAAAAAAGATTATTTTAGTGGCCTTGACTTAACCAGGTGAAAGCCCTTAGAAGAGGCATGAGCCCTTTCTGAGCTCAGAGAGATGCTGAGGGATAATGGGATCCAGGAGGCAATATGATATGTGTCCAAATACATGTAATTATTTGAGTAGCTCTCTAAAACAAAAGCAATAACAACAACAACTACTTATCCTGCCCCTGAAGACTGAAATTCAACCATTCTAGTTTATTTTGTTAGTAAAGCTTTGTGGATGAAATAACTTTGTAAAGGAAGGTATAGTGGATTCTCCATTAATTAATTTTCTGACAAAATTAGGTTGATACAACACTAAAATGAGATAAAGTATTCATAGATACAGCTTGGTGTAATTGTACACTTATGGCAGGAGGAGATGGTCATGGCAGAATCAAAGTGCCATAGTATAGAGGAAAGAGAACCAAATAAGAAAATGGCCAACTTCACAGTTCTGGCTAACACTGAATTCAATTTCCATACTTTTCTAAAAATATGCTAGTATGTACAACGGTCTGAGACAAAATGGCAGAATTCAGAGCTGAATATATTGTAGGACCATCTCAGTGTATTTTTTTTTTTTTTTTTACGTCCTGTGTTCCTAAATCCAGGTCAGTAGGCATAAAGTTAAATATTTTATTCCATGAGGATGATGAGAGCAGGCTTCATAAAAGCTTAGGGATTTAGGGTTAACAACATGCATTTGTATTAAGGGTGGTAAGATTTACTATTCATTTTATAACACATCATTGCTTTTATTATGCAGCTATTTTTGACTTCTAAATGAATGAAACAACATCATAAATATGTATGTGTGTTTATTCTCAAGGAGAACCCAGAGGAACTAGAGAAAATGATTCAAGTGCATAGCCACTCTCAGTGGCACTTCAGATGGAAACACACGTGCACTGTTATAAGGAGGTCAGGCTCTCTGAGAGTTAATATAGAAATCAATAGTCTTCTATGGAATATAGGTACAACATGAAAGAGACATGAGCTCTTTAGCTAGCATCATGGAAAGGATTGCTCCTTAGGGAAATTATGCTAGCAATTGGGTTGCTCATTTGTTATTGGATTTTTGTCCAGCAAAGTTGTTTGTGCTCTGATCAGCAGCAACTTTTATTTATAATTGAAACCTTTCCAGTACAGGTACCACAGGAATTAAATGATAATGGAGGGTGCTTCCTGTTTATGAGGTAATAACTATATTAAGTCTAGTATTAACTTGGATATTAAAGACCTCTGAGGACCTAGAATTGACTGAGTTACTAAGCAGCCACACTATCATTCTGATAAGTAAATCAAAAGAAAAAAAATACATTTTTTAAAGACCATGAATTCAAAATAATAACATTAAAACACATTTTATTGGGAAGGTTGCAGATAGCGTTACTTTATTTGCCTTGGGTAGTGTGTTTGTGTAAGTTTTTATTTACATTCCAGTTTAACATACAGTATAAGGTAAGATTCAGGTGCACAATTTAGTGATCCAACACTTACACACAATACCTGGTGCTCACCACAGTAAATGCACTATTAACTAATCCCCATCATCTATTAAATTTACGCCCCCCCCCCATCTTTCCTCTGGTAACCATCAGTTCTCTATAGTTAAGGGTCTGTTTGCCTCTCTCTCTTTTCTTCCTTTGCTCATTTGTTTTGTTTCTTAAATTCCAAATATGAGTGAAATCATATGGTATTTGTCTATCTCTGGCTGACTTATTTCACTTAGTCTGATACTTTCTAGCTCTGTCCATGCCAATGCAAATGGCAAGATTTCATTCTTTTTTATGGCTGAGTAATATTCCATTGTATATATGTACCACCTCTTCTTCATCCATTCATCAGTTGATGGATACTTGGGCTGTTTCCATAATTTGGCTATTGTAGACAATGTTGCTATAAATATCAGGCTGGATGTTTCCCTCTGAATCAGTGTTTTTTATTCTTTGGGTAAATACATAGTAGTACAATTACTAGATCATAGGGTAGTTCTATTTTTAACTTTCTGAGGAAATTCCATACTGTTTTCCAGAGTGGCTGCACCAGTTTCCATTCCCACCAATAGTGCAAGAGGGTTCCCCTTTCTCCACATCCTCTCCAACACCTGTTGTTTCCTGCATTGTTGATTTTAGCCATTCTGAGAGGTGTAAGTATCTCATTATAATTTGATTTGTGTTCCCCTAATGAGGAGTGATGTTGAGCATCTTTTCATATGTCTGTTGGCCATTTGTCTGTCTTCTTTGCAAAATGGCTATTCATGTCTTCTGCCCGTTTTTATTTATTTATTTTTTTATTTTTCTTTTTTTAAAGATTTTATTTATTTATTCATAAGAGACAGAGACAGAGACAGAGGCAGAGGGAGAAGCGGGCTTCCCGCTCAGGAAGCCCGATGCGGGATTCAATCCCAGGATCCTGGGATCATGACCTGAGCTGAAGGCAGACGCTTAACCATCTGAGCCACCCAGGCGCCCTTCTTTTTTTTTTTTTTTTTAAAGCGTCTGCCCATTTTTAACTGGACAACAACATGCAAAAGAATGAAATGGTAACACTTTCTTACACAAAACATAAAAATAAATTCAAAATGGGTTATCCATTCTGATACTCTTTTTATTGGAGCATTTAGTCCATTTACATTCAGAGTAATTATTTATAGATATGAATTTAGTGCCATTTTAATACTTGTTTTGTCATTTCCAGAGATTTTCTCTGTTCCTTTTTAGTCTTTGTCACTTTTGGTCTTTCTTTTCCACTCACAGAGTCCTGTTTAATATTTTTTGCAAGGCTGGCTTAGTGGTCACAAACTCTTTTAGTTTTTGTTCGTGTGGGAAACTATCTCTCTTTCTATTTTGATGATAGCCTTACTGGATAGAGTATTCTTGCTGCATATTTTCCCCTTCAGTACATTGAATTTATCATGCCACTTTCATCTTGCTTGCCAAGTTTCTGTGGAAAGATCGCCTACTAACCTTCTTTGTCTTCCCTTGTAAGTTAGGGACAGCCATCTTTTATCTTGCTGCTTTTAGGATTTTTTCTTTATCTCTGTATTTTGCAAATTTAAGAAAATGGATTAAAGACCTAAATGTGAGACAGGAAACCATCAAAATCCTAGAGAAGAACACAGGAAGTAACCTCTTTGACATCAGCCATAGCAACTTCTTTCTAGATATGTCTCCTGAAGCAAGGGAAACAAAAGCAAAAATAAACTATTGGGACTTCATCAAGTTAAAAACTTCTGCACAACAAAAGAAACAGTCAACAAAAGTAAAAGGCAACCTATGGAATGGGGGAAGATATTTGCAAATGACATATCTGATAAAGGGTTAATATCTAAAATACATGAAGAACTTATAAATTTCAACACCCAAAAAATGAATAATTCAGTTAAGAAATGGGCAGAAGACATGAACAGATATATCTCCAAAGAGGACGACAAATGGCCAACAGACACATGAAAAGATGCTCAACATCACTCATTATCAGGGAAATACAAATCAAAACTACAATGAGATATCACCTCACACCGGTCAGAATGGCTAAAATCAACAATGCAGGAGAAAACAGGTGTTAGGATGTGGAGAAAGGGGAACCCTCTTGCACTGTTGGTGGGAATGCAAACTGGTGCAGCCTCTCTGGAAAAGAATATGAAGTTTCCTCCTAAAATTAAATATAGAACTACCTTATGTTCTAGCAATTGCACTACTATGTATTTACCCAAAAAATACTAAAATACTGATTCAAAGGGATACATGCACCCTGATGTTTATAGCAACATTGTCTACAATAGCCAAATTATGGAAACAGCCCAAGTGTCCACTGACTGATAAATCGGTAGTTTTTTTGATAGTAGACCACCTAAGAGGTCATTAATAGTCTGGCAAAACTTTTAGTATGGTATTTTTAATATTCTAGCTATTCAGTAAATAATATTAGCATCAGGCACTATGCTGATTTCAAAGGATGCCAAAGTAAATGTATAGAATAATACTGTGCTACCATGTAATGAACATGATAGTAGACAAATAAGAATGGAGCCACATACGTACAAAAGAATGGATGGATGGGTGTTGGATAGTGTTCACAATATATGTTCCACTGGTTTGGAGATGTAGATAAGAAGATGTTTGCCTGGGGGCAAAGTCCTCATTTTCTCTGATAACTCTAAATTTCAAAATTCTTGATTTTGGAAAAGTATATGCATTTAAATAAAAATACCACAAAAACTTTTTGATAAACTATAATAAAAAATTGTGATTAGTTTGCCCAAGAAATTCCAATAAATGTGATGGGTAGTAAACTTTTCTATCTACTTTATATATTTAAAACTAAAAATAATTTGGCTTTTTAAGGTTTTATTCCACTTTTATTTAAAGATCTAGATATTTGCCCATTCACTTGATCTGTTTGAGTTGAAGCAAGTAAACAGCAATTGAATGATAATTATGTAACGGTAGATGCTCTTTGCCTACTTTTTGAAGACAAGATTCAAGGGCAAAAGCTCTAATTTATCTATGGTTCACCTCTCTATTTATTGGCAGTTTACTTCATTAGTATTTAAATCTTTGTTGCCTCATTAAATTTCATGGTTCCAGGAATTTTGATCTTGCTCTGCTTTACTTCTTCCTTATATACACTTTCCCTAGATGATGTCCTGTAATGGATATGTTACAATTTCTGTCTATTATCCCTCTGAATTATTCAAAAAATCTTTATTCTCTGCTCTATAACAATTGCTATTGCAACTGTGGGCTATTTCAACCATATATTTTTTTAAGATTTTATTTATTTATTTAAGACACATGGGAGGTGGGGCATGAGCATGGGGAAGGGACAGAAGCAGGCTCCCCACTGAACAGGGAGCCTGATATGGGGCTCGATCCCAGGACCCTGGGATCATGACCTGAGCTGAAGGCAGATGCTTAACCGACTGAGCCACCCAGGCACCTCCTCAACCATCTTCTAATTGGCTGCACAGTCACTCTTTTCTCTCCACTGTAGCCCATTCTCTTTGCTGCCTATGTGATCCTCTCAAAAGTCTGGTTTTGTTTCTTTCCCACATAAAGAACTCTGGTGGTAAATTACTGAACAGACCAGGAAGTCCAACACAGGTTATTCATAGGCTTTTACTTTTCTCCATGATCATCTCTTGACATTTCACTGTTGTATTCTGTCTACTCCTGCACTGCAAACATCACTGTATTCTGTCCATAGTGGATGTCTTACTGATGCTTGAATATGTCATGATACTATTGTCTGAAAGTTGCTACTCTTTGTCCTGCATGACTCCAATGAGCTCTAATTTGTAATATTTCTTGATTCTTCAGGCAATTTGTCACTGAACTTGCATTCTTTCATCAACTATGCGTATCTCCAAATATGAGATAACACATATGTTAATGACCTAACTTTTTTGAAGGAGTTGGGTAGTACACAAACGCGTATGTGTGTGTATGTGTGTACTAGAAATAGAAGAAATAAGAGACAAGGAGAGTAAGGGAGGGGCGAGTTGTAGAGGGGCGAGTTGTAGAGGCAAAGAACAAACAGCAATAACTTGAATAATTCAGAACAAAAGTTTGAAAACCCTTCATTTAATTTAATAATAAATTTATTAATAATAATATAATATAACTATAACATTATATAATAATAATATTATTATTATATCATAATAAATATAATATAGTAAATTTATTAATTTATTAATAATAAATTTAATCTAGTGTTACCCTGATATTTGGTGAGAGTAGCAAATTTTATTGCTTTCCCTATAAATAACAGCACCACAAAATTCAGAAGTTACATTTCTATGGCCAATTCCATTTAAAGATGGAACAAACTGCTTAGAAAATTTAGGCAAAATTCCCAGCAGCTTGGTTTTGATTATCTAGGCAATTGAAGCAAAAACAGTTTTAATGCTTGAATTAAGCAAGTGATTGCCTAAACTCTTCACTTCACTTTAGCTATGGAGACAAACACTTCATTGGCTTTCTCCCTAATCATACTTTTTCTGTCACAAGTCATAAGCAGTTTCATGTATACATACTATTTAGAAACTCTAATTACTTAACTGGTAAGTTTAATAATGCACAAGTAATAAAGAAGGTTGCAAACTGTTTACATGGCCTCATTATTTAGAGTCATTCTAGAATTATTTTTGTAAATTGTCTCCTACAATAGAAAATAAATCTGAACACTAAGAAATCAAGAAATTGTTTTTTCTCATAACAAGGAATAAATATCGTATCAGTAAAACATCAATCTGGAATATTTGTTCCCTCTGTATTCAGATATGTAAGAAGGGCTCACCATGTGACATCTGTAATATTAATCATCTATATTTGCAAAATCATGTATCATGATATTTGAACATAATAAGATTCTTAGTATTTCTCATAAATATTTAAACATTGTAAATTAAGGGCATTGTAATTACTCTCTTAATTTTAAAGGTAAGCTACATTAATTAGTTTTGACCCAACTTTGTTTTGTTTTGTTTTTTCTCACCACACAGGCATTTTCTGATTAATTTTCTTTACCTTCTTACTGTCGTTCTTTATTTTTTCTCACTAATTTTATGCAAGTAAGTAATTTGTTTTACATTTGCCAGCCATGCGTTTTACTAGGCCTCTACATTTAGCATCTTGGTAGTTGTAGCGTGCATTATATTTTAGCTAACTAGCTTATGTGCAAAGCAATAAACTGAGTGCAACCTGGCAAGACAAAACTGCCCACAGATGGAAAGCATGTCCAAATCATTTTCAGTTCTACTTTATTGTATTTAAGCCTAAACTTCCTTGAACTTAATTCCCACCTTCCCTTAAATATTACCTTAAAAAATTACTATGTCCTTGTTCTCATTTTGGTCTTTCTTTTTCTCTTTCTTTTCTTTTTAGCCAGATTTATTGTGAAGTATAATACATGATGAAGAGTGCATAAAATCATAAATGTATTGCTTAGCAAATTATTGTAAAATGTTCAGCTATATAACTAACACACAGGGCGCCTGGTTGGCTCAGTTGGTTGAGCGATTGCCTTCGGCTCAGGTCATGATCCTGGAGACCCGGGATGGAGTCCCGCATCAGGCTCCCTGCTCAGCGGGGAGTCTGCTTCTCCCTCTGACCCTCCCCCTTCTCATGCTCTCTCTCTCTTAAATAAATAAAATCTTAAAAAATAAATAAATAAATAAATAACACACAGATGAAGGAATAGAATATTGCCAATACCCTAACCACCTCCAACCCCAGAAGGAACCTCTTCCTAAAAAGAAGCCCATTCTCTAATACTGACTCCCCCGCCTTTTATTGCAATTCCTCTTTTCATTCTAGGTAGATTCGGTGTTAGTCTGCTTAGGCTGCTGTAACAAATTACCAAAGAGTAGGTGGCCTTAACAACAAACATTTCTCACGGTTCTGTAGGCCGGGAAGTCTAAGATAGAGGTGCAGGCAGATTCAGTTCTTGGTGAGGGCCCATTTTCTGATTTGCTGATAGCTGTCTTCTCCTTGAATCCTCACATAGCAGAGAGCATTAGAAGAAACAAGCTCTCTCTTACCTCTTCTTATAAGGGTACTAATCTCATCATGAGGGCTCCACTCCCATGAGTTAATTATCTCCCAAAGGCCCTATCTCCAAATACCATCACATTGAGTCTTAGGATTTCAACATACTGATTGTGGAGAGACACAAGCTTTCAGTCCGTTAGCAGGTACCATCCAATTATTTAATGTTGAAATTTTCCTAAATTTTCTCAGTTTTTAAGTTTTATATAAATGGAATCTTTTATTATTATTAAGTATATGTTATTTTGTATATCTGCCTTATTTTTTAAACTTTATTCCATAAGACATCAGTAGCATTGTATGTAACTATTTCATTCATGTTTATGTTGCATAGTATTCCATGGGTGATTCATGTTTATTGCTGCAAGTATTCCATTGGTGATTATAGCATTTATTTTCAGCCATTCTACTGTCAGTGAACAGTTTTCTCTGTGATTTTTCTTATGTATGGTTCCTGGTACACTGATTTCTGTAAAATATATTCAAGAGTGGAATTGTTTAAATTGAGTATGTTCTCTACTTATCTGTTTATACAAAAAATAAATGTATCAATTTATTCTTGTAGTTGATACTGATATAATTTTAATTGGTGGCTTCTTTCATACGTTCTTCCAAAATATGTAACTTTTTTTTTTTTTAAGATTTTGTTTATTTATTTGAGACAGAGAGAATGAGAGAGACAGAGAGCACATGAGAGGGGTGGGGGTCAGAGGGAGAAGCAGGCTCCCCACCGAGCAGGGAGCCCAATGTGGGACTCGATCCAGGGACTCCAGGATCATGACCTGAGCCGAAGGCAGTCGCTTAACCAACTGAGCCACCCAGGCGCCCAAAATATGTAACTTTTAAGGTCTGATCTTTCCACCTGTGCATATTGTCCAAGGTATTCCCCATACTACTGAAGTATTACAAAGCTCAAGAAAAGACTGGTTTAACTCATTGAAATTTGGTAATGAAATTCATGATTAAATGATGCTATAATGTGAGGCTTTTCAATTGGTTGCATACTTTTTTTTTTTTTAATTTTAAAACACGCTCTATATAGCACTCTTGGGTTATATCCACATAAAATCTAAAGCAGATTTGAAGCTTTGTAAATATGGATAAAATAAGACACTGTGTTATGGCCTTTAACTCAATTCAGTCAAATGGTTAGATTATTGCTACTAAATTACCAATTATTAAATCAATAAATCATGAGTTTCCAACAATTGTTTATTGTACAGACTAGTATTAGGAATTAGATTTTAGAGTGGCCAAGAAAGTTTGGAGCTTTTTTGTTTTCTTACATCAAATACTTTTTTGGCAATGCCTTTCTTGATTTTGTGTGACAGAAGCAAAACACAACCCAGGGTCATCAACTGAAATTTACCAGTTTGCCAAGTTCTTTTCTGACTAAGGGTTACAAAGCTATTATTTTTCTCATTGACATTTCTTCACAAGACTTGCACGAATAAAACTGACTTTTGGTATTAGATTTGTAGACATAGGTAGAGAAGTAAACCAAATATTTCTCAGGGAAATATTTCATTTTTCACACTGAGTTTGCATAGTATAGATATCATATTTTCATTATTTCCATATTTTGTGTGTGTGCGTGTATGCGCATGCACGTGCACTTTCAGGGACCTTTGTGATATTTCATTCTGCTCATGTTTTGAGCCAGTTGAAAATGTCTGGGTGAAAAAGGGATATCTCCCATAAAGAGATATTCTCATCATTGGGCAATAAACCCCTTCTAAAAGGTAAGTAACAGAGTTGAAAAAATAACCTCTTTGCTAGCTCTATGTTCTGGTTATACATTGATGTATCTTTTCTATCTCATTAGAATGTAATTTTATCTATATCAAATTCAGAAATATTCAGAGTTAAGGGACATTAAATTAACTGTTCTTTAAGTTTCTAGGTAAAACTGAATGATAAATTATATTTTGTATGGTGGCATTTGAATAAAAATTCACTAATATCATTAAATTTTGCAGTTTAATTTAGCCAGAAAATATTTTTAAAATATTTCATGAAAAAGTAAGTTCACACAGTAACTAATAAAATTATTCCTTCTTTAATTTATTTTTGCCAAAAGTCTGATCAGCGGTTGCCATTCATAGGAGACATATTTATAGATACATTTATAGATATAGGCATAGATATCTATAATGGTATTATAGATAGACCTATTTACAGATACAGGTATTTTTAAGGTTTACATTTTTCTTCCTTTTTCACTCTGTATGATCTGCTGAGGTGATCTTATTTACCCCAGCAAAATCTATTAGTTAAGTATATCCAACAAATAGTTACTGAACCCCTATTACATTCCATGAGCTATGGATGATGCAGTGACAATAATATTGATTCAAAGCAGAATGGTTCCTCTTCACATGGAATTTATTTCCTAGTGTCCAGTACCTACTGGTCATCTAAACATCCTCATCTGATGTGACAACAGACCCCCAAACTCAATATTGTCAAGACCAAACTCATTATTTTTTATCTTCTAAGTATTTCCTTTCATTGCTACCATATATATCCAGTAACTTAACCAAGTTCATGAATTTCATCTCTGATTCTTTTCTCCCTCTGTTATTTCCTAATACGTTGTCCATATCCTTATTAATTTTACCTCATAAGTTCTCTCAAATCCAAATAATCCTGATAAAGCCTTAGTTCAGACCTTTACCATCTTTTCTTTTCACCGATATAATAGATTTCTTTTTTTAAATTTTATTGTTATGTTAATCACCATACATTATTACATCATTAGTTTTTGATGTAGTGTTCCATGATTCATTGTTTGCATATAACGCCCAGTGCTCCATTCAATACATGCCCTCTTTAATACCCATCACCAGGCTAACCCATCCCCCTACCCCCTTCCCCTCTAGAACCCTCAGTTTGTTTCTCAGAGTCCATAGTCTCTCATGGTTCATCTCGCTTCCTCTTGTCTCATCCCCTTCTAAAAAAGCCAGTAGAGGGGAGCCTGGGTGGCTCGGTCATTAAGCGTCTACCTTCAGCTCAGGTCATGATCCCAGGGTCCTGGGATTGAGCCCCGCATCTGGCTCCCTGCTTGGCGGGAAGCCTGCTTCTCCCTTTCCCACTCCCCCGCTTGTGTTCCTGCTCTCACTATCTCCTTCTGTCAAATAAATACATAAAATCTTTAAAAATAAATAAATAAAAAAATAAAAAAGCCAGTAGAATGACTCTAGCTTCTCCTTCAGGAAAACAAATTAAGGAAACCTCTGATCCTTCTCCTTTGTTCTGTACTTATTTATGAATCCTTGTCATCTCACAGACAAAATTCACAAAATTCAAATTTACTTCATTGTATATTAGAATGTCTACATTAATATTCCCTAACTAATTCTCTAACACTGTCATCCGTAACACAGTACTGTTTTACCCTGAAGTTGGACTATATCTCCCAGCTATATCAAGTTAACATATAGCTTCAAGTTAAGTAATTCATGATTATATATTTCTTCCTATTATTTCATATTCTTATGTCTATATATCTTTTATCTGTCATTCTTGTCAAATTTGAAATGATGGCTTATCTTTTATGTATACCCTTTCATTGAAAGAGTTCAATAATTTACTATTTGTTGAGTATCTATAATTAAAAAGTACTATAATTGGCACTAGGTATACAAAGCATTGTTTTAAAATGTTACATATTGATTCATTTAGCAAATATTTATTGATTACTCCAAGGCAAGCACTGTTCTAGGCCCTAGTGATATAGCAGTGAACATTCCAGATAGGGTACTGATCCTATGAAGTTTACATTTCAGTGTAGGGACAGCTAATATTTGAGTTTGGTGGAGCAAGAGAGAGAGAATCATCTCATTGGATTTTAACAGCTGTAGAAGAAATTAAAAGGTGTAATGCAATAATGAATGGAGACTAGAAGGCTATCTTCAAGGGAGAATCACTTTAGTTGATGACATTTGTGTTGATTACTAACCATAAGATTAGAGAAAGATTCATCCATCTAGGTAAAGATGCCTGTGATATACATCACCTAAAAATGAAAGAGTTATGTTCGGTTAATGCAGAATGAGAAAGAGAAAAAGGTGAAGGAAATGGCAGGCGAGGAAGAGGATTAGGAGAAGGATGGCGAGGACAGAGAAGAAATGTGACTGTGGCTGGATTACAGTGATAGTAGCAGTAACAAGAGGTAAACAGGGTCTAGATCATGGAGAGCCATGTGAGTCTAATGTGGAAAATGGGCTTTAAGTGACACCAGAACACCACCACCAGAAGGTGTTAACAGAAGCAACATGGTCTTTCATCATTATGATATGCCTCTCTTTTGAAGTTAGACTTAATATTGCACTAATTTTTCTACACGTCTTTGTTTCCTCCCACATATGATGCTCTTTAAATGCACAGTGAATCCTGTGTACTGAGAATGTGTATTTTGAACTCGGGGACAAATGAATAAATGAATTAGTATAAGTAGTCTTCAGAAGTCTTAAAATAGAGTTCAAGTTATTTTATATTGCTACTTATGTCCTGAATAAAGACTAATATAAAAACAATTTCTTCTCAAATAGAGGTATAGTAAATTCAAAAAAATATAATAACTATTAAAATACTTTATAATTTCCAGTCGGGGGAAGTAAGATGATTTTATCTACAGTGTTTCTGGACAAAAGTACCAGGAACACAACAGAAAATAAACATTTGGGATCAACAAATAAAAAATTTCTTCACTGAGTACTCTTGAAACAAGACTTACTTAAAACATTAAAAAAAAACCAAACTCTCTTAAGTTGTAGTTGTTAATACTTTAAAAATATTTTGGGGCACCTGGGTGGCTCAGTTGTTAAGCGTCTGCCTTCGGCTCAGGTCATGATCCCAGGGTCCTGGGATCAAGCCTCACATCGGGCTCCCTGCTCAGCGGGAAACCTGCTTCTCCCTCTCATACCCCCCCTGCCTGTGTTCCCTCCCTCGCTATGTCTCTCTCTGTCAAATAAATAAACAAAATCTTAAAAAAAAAAAAAAAGAAAGAAAAGAAAAATCAGCTTTAAAAATATTTTGTTAGTTATTTCAAGAGAATTAAAGCACATACTTTTCGTATCACCTGTATTTCCCTAATACTCAGAGTAACAAACATATTGCTTATATCTTGATTTATAAAATAAGTTTCTCCATAACATTTTGTTGACACCTATAAGAAATAGGAAGGAAATAGCCCAGAATAACCAGTCAGTGGAAAGCTTGGAGAGCTGCAAATATCATCCAGTGCATCCCACTTATGAGGGCAATGCTGTCTGAAATGACCTTGCAGCAGATGATTTGGAGGCACTTGAAATCTTGCTTCAACAGCAGATCTGATAGCTGTGGTTTTATTTATTTTTTGCCAAAGCTTAGCAGTTGGACACAAGAGTATTTGCTGCAGTAGTGAAAATTCAATATGATTACCTCTTTGCCACAGGGCTACATCTAACTACAATATCCTGACAACACGTATAAGCATTACTCACAGATGATGCTGCATTGCAGGTGGGAGCTGAATGAGAACAAATAACAATGACATTTCTACTTTTTGAAAAAGTTACAGATGACATTAAGATTTAACATGAAGTGCATTAAAATGAAAGATTGTAGTTATCCTTGTGATATTAAATTAGAAACTGGCTTGTTTATGCTGCTTTTTGAGAACACATTGAGTATATTTAACCAAAAGAGAGGCTCAGCTCACATAAGAATTGGGAATCATATATGTTTTTATTATTTCCTGTCCTATTGCTAAAAGAAAGCATCACCTCACTTCAACTTTCCTACATGTTCAATTAAAAATACCGTATCTTTGAAATGGCATTTAAAATAAAATTGAAATATTAACATTAACCTTCAGCAGGTGGAAACTAGTGATGTGGCTTATACATTTCAGCTCTGATAATTTGGGTAAAATTCTGAAAAGACAGGAAATGATTTCAATTAAAGCTGTTTGAGGATTTATTCATGTTTAAAAGAAAGCAACATCTCTATTTCCATGTAAAGCCAGAGAATTGTAAAACTAGCAGTATTCACTGCTATAATATAATGTATATTATTCACATTTCTGCACTCCTATTTTCTATGTATATTATGTTTCAAATTGTATTTCCTAGTTAATAACTTATTTTGAAAATAAATAATTTCAGGATTTATTAGTGACTTAAGACAGAGCAATAAAACCGTAATTTATTTCTCTATTAACATTTGTCTCAAGCTTCATTTCTATATTTTGCCAGGGAAATAGGATAGCTATACCTCAGTAAATTGCCAAAAATAAAATTGTACATATGAAGGCCATTAACTCACAAATAGAATATGTTTATCCACTTCCTTATAGTGCAATATTATATTGACTCTGCCACTGGACATGCTATGGTATAAATAGCAGATAACAGCCCTTCTGACTGGGATACATTAGCTTCCATCATGACTGGTGACTTGTTCTCAGTGATTTGGACTGTGGTTCAGGCTCTTCTGTGTATAAAACTACTTCGAAATTATGTGACAGATTCAGGCCAGAATTCAGAGCCCAAGTGGAAAAACTGTAAATCTGTAGGCTTAGCATTCTAAGCTAAATATATGACTCAGAGCAGGTGGCTATGCATAATTACAAAACCCTATCTTAAGCTTTTAAAGATATTTATCCACCTAAGATATTAAACTGTGTTAAACTAATAAAATTCTTTAGTGAAGAAAAATGTGAAAGTCTTCTACCATGAAACATGTGCATGTGTGCCTACACTTATTCAATTAATTTCAGTAAATCATCACATATAGGTATGAATCTTATGTCCTTATAAATGAGGTTTGGGCACTGATGGAGTCAGCTGTTTTAGAAAGACAAGGATCATGGTTCAGGCTGGTATTAAATGAAATTCAACTTCAAGATGTACATAGTCAGCATGAGCCATCTAGCTGGTCTAAGGACTCCTAAGCACAGCTTCCACTCCAGTTTTAGGAATGAATTAGGACCCAGAGGAGGGGAGTGGGAAGGAGCAAAGGATAGATTTTATGTCTGAATGTATTGCACCCTGCTATTTCATGTTGAATGGTAACTGAGATTGATGAGTTGCACCTAGTCCAGATGAGGTGTTTTCACAGTGGTAAATCTTAAAAAATTCTTTCCCACTAAATCAGGTATTATTTTCCATTTTTATAATACTAATGTTTACATCATAAAAGTAAACAGCTCAAACAAAACAAATGGGAAAGTGTTCTTGTTCCTATGTTCAGTTCTTTCCAGGCTGTAATTTCATTTCCTTTCTTGGCAATTTTATTAAACACTTTCTACTGTGTATTTCCTTCCTCCCTCCCTCTCTCTTTCTTTCTGTAGAGTATACTAGAAAAATAAAATACAATACAGTATTAACTATAATTATCATACTGCACATTAGATCCTTAGACTTGTTTATCCCACATGACTATAGCTTTGTGCCCCTTGACCAATATCCAGTGCTTGATCTGTATACTACATGGTTTTTTTTTTTTTTCTTTCACTTTGAAAGGGTCTGGACCTCACCACCCAGAATTTTAAAATATTAAAGCAGTAATGTACATTGCTCCATATTTTATATATAAAACAAATAATACAGTGAAAATAAAATGGATATTTCTCCTTTCTATGTACACCTTTCCAAATATATATTTATATACATATATATAATATGTATCTTTCTCCATGTTTTTATATTTATACTTTATAATTATTTCCTATAAAACAATATGTTGTTTTGATGGTCTTTGAAACCAAGAGCAAATGATAGATATCTTTCTCTTGTTTTTCACTCAAGATTATATGTATAATCTCCATATATTGATATGTGTAGACTGACCAACATACTCATCAATAAACTGTTGATGGATATTTGATTTTTCCAATTTTTTAAAATTAATATAAGCAATGAACATCAGTGTATATAACTTCTATTACACATGATCAAATACTTTTCTAGAATATACATCTAAAAGTGAGAATGTTGAATCATAACATATTAAAATTTTAACTTTACTAACTTTTGTCAAGTCTTTTGAAAGAAAGATGCAACTTAAAATTTTAACACTGATGTGAGAGTTTGTGCTTCTTCACATCCTCACTAAAATTTGGCATTTTAAATTTTTCTGTTTGCATCCTTTATAGGTATAAACATTGTATTTCATGTTTATTTTCAACTATACACACACACACACATATTTCTGATCATTTTGGATCTAAAGTAATTTTATAATCAATTTGTCTAGATCTATGAATAGTCCATTGGAAATTTAATAAAATAAATATTACTGATTAATTGGGAGAAATTTAAATAAACACAATATTGACAAAGTAGCTGTACAACCTTAACAATCTTTTGTAATTTCACACATCATTGTTTGTTGGTACCTTATTAGTTTGGTTGAGTATATGATTAGCATATTTATTTAATTAAATATTTATTAATTTGAGAGAGAGAGAGAGAGTGCAAGTGGGGGGAGGAGCAGAGGGCGAGGGAGAGAATCTCAAGTAGACTCCCTGCGGAGCGAGGAGCCCAATGTGGGAGCTCTATCCCAGGTCCCTGAGATCAAGACCTGAGCCAAAATCAGGAGTTGGATGCTTAAACGACTGAGCCATTCAAGCACCCCTAGCATATTTATTTAATGTTATTCTTTATAATTGATTTCTAGTAAGTAGAGTGTTTCAAGTTTTTAAAAATATTGATTCTCATTATATGATTATGATTCAATTTGTGAACTCAGCAGTCAGACTACATGAGTGTTTTTTGTAGAGGTAGACCAATTAAAAAAATTAATTTCCAAAGAAGAAATAAAAAAAAAAGATGTCAAAGAACTACTCTCAAAACACAACAAAGGAAAAAAAGCCTACCAGATCAAGAGAGTTTATCAGGAAAATTCTACTAAAGTTTCAAGAATTCCATTTCCAAATCAACTTAAAAAAATAAATTACTTCAGAATGTAGGAAAAGGTAGAAAATTTCCAAGTTCTTTTATGAAGCAGCATGACTTAGATATTTATGTCTGATAAAGATTACTTAAAAAAATACTACAGACCAAGCTAACAAAACACAAAATTTGTAAATAATGAAACAATTTAGCTGCCTATTAAATTATATATCCTGCCTTAGTGTTTTATTTTTTTCCTGGAAAATTCAATGTTAAGGGATATATATTATTCAATATACTAACAGTTTGAAAGGCAAAGTCTTATTTTCTGATAATATCTTAAGATTAAAATACCTTAAAATTATTATCTTAACATCTGGAGATTAAAAATTGCTGAAGAAAATAATATATATAGCATAAAGAGTCTGGGTTTTCTTTTCGTTTTTGAAGCAACAGTTCCTTTTATTTGCCTTTTTTTCATCTGTTTCAAATTTTTATTTAATTTCTAGTTAGTTAACATATAGTGCAATGGTGGTTTCAGGAATAGAATTTAGTGATTCATCACTTACATATAACACCCAGTGCTCAACACAACAAGAGCCCTCCTTAATACCATCACCCATTTAGCACATCCCCCACCCACGTCCTTCCATCAGCCCACAGTTTGCACTCTATAGTTAAAGTCTCTTATGGTTTGCCTTCTTCTCTCTCTCTCTCTTTCTCTCTTTTTCTCCTTCCCCTATGTTCATCTGTTTTTTTCTTTATAATAGACTTGGGTCTAAATCATAGCAGTACTATAAGCTATTCGGGTTATCCTTAGAAGTGACTCATTCACTCCTAAGTTTCTGTATTAATATTTACAAAATAGGTGCTGTAATAGTCGCTGCCTTCCTAGCTGAAGTAGGAGAAACTAAACCTATCCAACGTAATTAATACAAACAGAATTATTGTAAAGATATAAAGTCTCTACACGGTTTCTCTCTTTCCTCACACCATCTGACCAATTCTTTGGTAAGCCCTGCTGGCTTCATTTTCAAAATATATCTACCATTCTGGAATTCTTGCAGTAACACTCTGATTTCTTGCTTCCACACTTGGATTTTGCAACAGTGCTTCTCAAGTGCTTAGTGATGAATTACCATTTTTTTAACTTATTACACACTGTTACTTTTGAAAAATACAATGAAAGTGGATTAGTTAAAAGAGAAATCACACACTTTGATATTTCTTGCCACTATGTCACAATGTTATAGAAATTTCCAAATACTTACTCTCCATTCCTGTGCTTCTCCTAGAGCAGTAAAACACAATTTATGAGCTGACCCCCATATAAGTAGGACTATATAAAATGTTTTCCTCAATTTCCTCAATGTTGTAAAAACATAATTTAGATCATGTCTCTCACTACTTAATACCAATGTCTTCTCATCCCAGTTGGAATAATTTTTAGCTGGATTTATCAAACCTTGTTTTATCTGGCCTCTTGTTCTTACTCTGCTTCATCTTTGACTACTCCTCTACTTGCTGAAGGTGTTTTATTCACCCTGGCCTTCTAGGTCTTCTCAAACAAATTAAGCGTATTCCCAGTTAACTATGCAAAAAAAAAAAAACATTGCAGAAAACAAATTAAGAAGAACCCAAGAAACCACGATTTCAGTTAATATTGAAAAAAAAACATATATCTTTCTAGATCTAATTTCTTCCTTTTCAACACAGATAAAATCTAATACTGATTTTCATTTTTATTATTTCATGCATATTTTATAATTTTTATATATTAATACATTCTTTTTTAAAGTTAATTAAAATGATTTTATGCTATGCTTAATTATCTTTATCTTTTTTCTTTCTCTCCTTTTCTGTTTATATACACTATTTCCTCTGTTCTGATGCTTTCCTCCAGTCTTTTTTTTTTTAAGATTTTACTTATTTATTTGAGAGAGAGAGAGAGAGCACAAGAGGGGGGAGGGCCAGAGGGAGAAGCAGACTCCCCACTGAGCAGGGAGCCCGATGTGGGACTTGATCCTGGCATTCCAGGATCATGACCTGAGCCAAAAGCAGACACTTAACAGACTGAGCCATGCAGACACCCCTCCTCCAGTCTTTCTTTATATGACGTGCTTTTTCATAATATCCAGGTCTCTGCTCAAATGTCATTTCCTCAGAGACCACCTAAAATGGTTCCCTACAACCACTCACACTCTTCTCAAAGATGCCTTGATTTTTCTTTGTCATTTATTAGTATCTAAAATCCCAGTATTTATGTCTAATGTGTTTTCTGTTAGAATAATACTTGTCTCCCTCACTAGATAGGAAGTTCCATGAAGGCAGAGGCAGCTCCTTGTTAACTGTTTTATCACCACAATCTTAATTTTTTTAAAAGACTGTATTTACTAACTAACTTACTTACCTTTACTTATTTATTTATTTATTTATTTATTTATTTATTTGAGAGAGTGAGTGAGCATGTGTAAGCACATATGCGCAGGTAACTGGGGGAAGGGGACAGGGAGAGAGAGAATTCTCAAGCAGGGTCCAAGCTCAGTGTGGGGCCCAACACAGGGTTCAATCTCATGACCCTGAGATCATGACCTGACCCAAAATCAAGAGTTGAACACTTAACTGACTGAGCCACCCAGCCACCCATACAATCTTAAATATTTTGTCACATAGTAGGTGCTCCAAATATTTATTATAGTTACATGATTTATTTCCTTAAAAACTTAATGGGAGGTATTACACAGAAGACTTAGAAGGGGACCAAAACCAGGATTTACAAATTCTCAGAAATTTAGGCAACTTCTCCATAGAGAAGAATTGATTTTTTTTTTACTTTTTTTTTTTTTTTGCTGCATATTAACATTTTCTGCTTCTTAATTTGTAGTGAATGGAAAGTGCCATTTCATGCTAACCAAGCTTACATGTCTTCCATTGCAGTCCAAACTGAGCTAGCATGCCTTTAGCTCAATTTAATATTCCCAACAGAGAAACTGTGATTACTCCTTCTTTGGCCAAATGTCCAAAAGACCAAGTGGCCCAATGAAACAAGTGGCCAACCACTAAATGATTAAGGAGAGAGATGGGGTGTGGAATCAAAGAAAACATTGGTGCAAATAAGGAAGTTATTGTCTAAGGATTGGGGTGGCCATGAAAACATTATTATGAGTGTATCAGATGCTCACATAAGAAGTTATTTTAAATATGCTACATGAAAAATTTGGTAAATTGTGAGAAGTAAAAATAGCATGAATAAAATCACTATTTCTAGCCCTATTATATAACCAATGCTGTATGTAGAAGTTTAACTATTTGCATTTATTGTTATAACAAAGATGCTTAATCCTAATTCTTTAAATTTGAATTATTCATCTATGTTCCTGATAGATATTGGTCTGTAATTTCTTGTAATATTTTTGTCTGATTTGGTATTAGAATAATACCTGGGTCATAGGACAATGTAGAAGGTATTCCCATTGTCCTCTCTTTAAAAGAGATTGTGGAGGACTGATATAAATTCTTCTTTAAAATTTTCCTGGATTCACCAATGAACCCATCTGGACATGTTCCTTGTGTTTTGAAAAGTTATTGATTATTGATTTAATTAATTTAATAGATATAGGCCTATTCAAGTTGTCACTTCTTAAATGAGTTTAGGCAAATTTTGACTTTTAAGAGATTGGTCCACTTTACCTAGGTTACCAAATTTGTGGGCAAAGATTTGTTCATAGTTTTCCTTTAGTATCCTTTTAATGTTCGTGGTGTCTGTAGTGATATCTACTCTTTCATTTCTGATATTAACAATAGTTTTTTTTCTTCTTACTTTTTTAGTTCCTAGCTAGAGATTTATCAATGTTATTGACCTCTTCAAATAACAAGTGTTTGATTTTGTTGGTTTTATCTGTTGTTTTTCTGCTTTTGAATTAATTGATTTCTGCTCTATTTTTTATTTCTTTTCTTCTGTTTATCTTGCAATTAATTTGCTCTCCTGTTCCTGGTGTCCTAAGGTGGAAGCTTACTGATTTTAGATACCCCTTCATTTCTTTTTTCACAGCTTTGTTGAGCTATAATTGTCATATAACACTGTGTACATTTAAAGTACTACCAGGTGTTAATTTGATGCACTTACATATTAAAAAATAATTACCACCATAGCTTTAGTTAACACTTGCATCATATAACATAATTTCCATTTCTATTTCATGCTGAGAACATTTAAGATCTACTTTCTTAGCAACTTTCAAGTACATAATAAGGTGCTACTTACTAACTATAATTACTATATTCTACATTAGATCCCCAGAACTTATTCATAACTGGAAATTTGTACTTTTTGACTAACATCTCCCTTTTTCTCCCATACCCCAACCCCTGGTTACCACCATTCTAGTTTCTATTTCTATGAGTTCACCTTTTTTAGATTCCACATATGAGATCATGCATATCTGTCTTTTTCTGATTTATTATTTCTGAGGCGTAGTGCTCTCAAGGTGTATCCACATTGTCTCAAATAGGATATTTTTTCTCATGACTCGATAGTATTCCATTGTGTGTGTGTGTGTATGTATGTATGTGTGTGTATATACACCATATCTTTATTAATTCATCTACTGACAGATGTTTTAGTTATTTTAATTAATGTTGCAATAAATATGGAGTACAGATGTCTTTTAAATACCTGTTTTCATTTATTTTGGACATATACCCAGAGGGGGATTGATGGATGTTATGGTATTTCTATTTTAAATTTTTGAGGAACATCCCTATACTGTTTTCCGTATTGGCTGCATCATCTTACATTCGCATCAACAGTGCACTTTTCTCCACATTGTCGCCAACACTTGTTACTTCTTTTTTTAATTTTTCAAATTTTTTAAAAGATTTTTTTATTTATTCATTTGAGAGAGAGAGAGGAGAGGGAGAGGGAGAAGCAGACTACCCATCTAGCAGGGAACCCAATACAGAGCTTAATCTCAGGACCCAGGGATCACGACGTGAGCAGACTGAGTTACCCAGGTGCCCCTCTTTCTTTCTTTCTTTCTTTCTTTCTTTCTTTCTTTCTTTCTTTCTTCTTTTTTTTTTAAAGATTATTTATTTATTTATTTATTTATTAGAGAGTGAGCAGGAGAGAAACAGCACGAGAGGGGAGAGGGTCAGAGGGAGAAGCAGGCTCCCCGCTGAGCCGGGAGCCCGATGTGGGACTCGATCCCAGGACCCCGGGATCATGACCCGAGCTGAAGGCAGTCGCTTAACCAACTGAGCCACCCAGGCGCCCCTCTTCTTTTTTTTTTTATGACAACCATTCTAACATCTGTGAGGTGATATCTCATTGTAGTTTTCATTTGCATTTCTCTCATGATGAAGGATTTTGAAAGCCTATTTGTTGACCATTTGTTTCTCCTTCTTGGGAAAATGTCTATTCAGTTTCTCTGCCCGGTTTTTAATCAGATTGATTTGTCGTTGTTGTTGTTTTGCTGTTAAGTTGTGTGAGTTTTTTATATATATTGGATATCAACCCCTTATCAGATAAGTGGTTTGCAAATATTTCTTCCTCATTTCAAAGTTTGCCTTTTTGTTGCTGTTGATGGCTTCCTTTGCTATATAAAAGCTTTTTAGTTTGATGTAGTCCTACTTTTTTATTTTAGCTTTTGTTGCCTTTGATTTTTGTGTAAAGTTAAAATATTATTGACAAGATTAATATCGAGAATATACTCCCCTCTTTTCTTCCTGAAGTCTTCCAATTTCAGGTCTCACACTCAATTCTCTAATTTTGAGTGATTTTGTATATGGTGTAAAAGCTTCAGTTTCATTCTTTTGCATGAGACTATCCAATTTTCCCCACACCATTTATTGAAGAGACCATTCTTTTCTCCTGTTTATTTTTGGCTCATTAGTCAAAAATCAATTGGCCATATATGCATGGGTTTATGTCTGGGCTCTCTGTACTTTCGACTGATCTAAATGTCTGTTTTTATGCCAAATACTGTTTGAATACTATACTTTGTAATACAGTTTGAAATCAGGAATGTGATGTCTTTAGCTTTGCTGTTTCTCAAGATTGCTCTGGCTATCTGGGGTTTTTATTATTCCATATAAATTTTGGGATTGTTTTTTCTATTTCTGTGACAATATGCCACTTTGATAGGCATTTTAATAGGAAATGTATTGAAGCCATAGATAGCTTTGGGTAGTATGGACTTTTTAATAATAATTATTCTGAATATTGGACGTCTTTCCCTTTGTGTAGTTTTTAAATTTTTTTATCAGTCTTCTAGTTTTTATTGCACTGATCTTTCACTTCCTAGGCTAAATTTATTCCTAAGAATTTTATTATTTTTGATGCTACTGTGAAGGGGATAGTTTTCTTCATTTTTCTTTCAGATATTTTGTTAGTGTCCAGTAACGCAGCTAATTTCTGTATGGTTCTTTTATATTATGCAATCTTACAGAATTAGTTGATTAGTTCTAAGATGTTTTTGGTTGCATCCTTAAGATTTTCTGTATATAAGATAATTTGCAAAGAGTGACAGTTTTACTTTTCTCCTTTCTGATTTGGATGTCTTTTGTTTGTTTTCATGCCTAATTGCTCTAGATAGGACTTCCAGTGTGATGTTGAATAAGAGCTGAGAGTGGGCACTTATGTCTTGTTCCTGTTCACAGTGGAAAGATTTTCAATTTTTTGTTGTTGAGTATAATGTTAGCTAGGAGTTTGTTGTATATGGCCTTTATTATGTTGAGTATATTCCTTCTATACACAATTTGTTGAGGGTTGTTGCTGTTTTCCACGAAAGGGTATTATATTTGTCAACAGCAGCAGAATATACACACCGAGTATCATTTTCAACCACAAAGTATGAAACTAAAAATCCACAAGAGGAAAGCTGGACAATGTACTAATGTGAATATTAAACAACAAAATCCTAAACAACAAAGAGGGCGGAGAAATCAAAAGAAAGAAAATATCTCCAAACAAATGAAAATGTAAACACAACACACCAAAACTATGGGATGCTATAAAAGCAGTTCTGAGAGGGAGGTTTAGAGTAATAAATGCATATATTAAGAAAATAGACCTCAAATAAACAACATAATTTTGCATCTCAGGGAATTAGAAAAATAAGAAAAAACTAAGCCCAAAGTTAACAGAGGAATGAAATAACAAAGATCAGAGCAGAAATAAATGAAACAGAGACCAGAAAATCAATAGAGAAGATTAACAAAACTAAAAGAAGATTTTTCAAAAAGATAAACAAAACTGACAAATTTTTAGCTAGTCTAAGGAAAAAGAGAAGACAAAATCAGAAATGAAGGAGGGGACATCACAACTGACAACACAGAAATATGTAGCATCATAGGAGACTAATGTAAAAAAATTATATGCCAACAAATTGGATAGATAACCTAGAAGAAATGGATAAATTCCTAGAAATATACAAATCTGAACAAACTAATAATGAATAAGGAGATTGAATCACTAATCAAAAATATCCCAACACAGAAAGCCCAGGACCAAGTGACTTCACTGGCCATTTATACCAAACATTTAAAGAAGAATGTATGCGAATTCTTCTCAGACTCTTATAAATAACTGAACAGGAGGGAACAGTTTCAAACTCATTCCATGAGGCCAGTATTATCTTGATATCAAAGCCAGATAGGCACAAAACAAGGGGAAAAAAATCTATAGGCTAATATTCCTGATAATGAGATGCAAAAATCTCAACAAAGTAGTAGTAAATTTAATTCAACAGCCTTAATAGTATCATATTCTATGGCCATGTGAGATTTATCCATGGGATATAGGGATGGTCAAACATGAGCATATTAATAGATGTGATACATCACATTAATAAAATGAAAGAGCAATATATGGCCATCTCAAAAGATGGGAGAAAGTAAGCATGTGACAAAATAGTGTTACATTTTGAGAGTTTTTTTAATATATCCCAAATACTTGTCCTTTTTTGAATATATGCTTTGCATATATTTTATCCCAGTATATGGCTTTTCTTTTAAAAATATTGCAGAATTTTATTTGCTAATAATTTGTTTTTGCATCTCTACTTATGAGAAATTTTAAACTATAATATTCCTTATTTTTCCTTGCATTGATTTTGGTATAAGGCATTCATAAAATGAATTGGAAAGAGATCTCTGCTCTTCTAATTTCTGGGAGAATTTATTGGGTAGCAATGATATTCATTTTTTAAACATTTGGAACAATTCCCTATTGAAAATTCTGGATAAAGTAATTTATCTTTTGGATGTTTTTACTTACAAAATCAACTCTCTACTTGTTATAGAGCTATTCAAATTCTTGATTTCATATTGTATGTGTTGTAAGTCATGTTTTTCAAGAAGTGGGTCATTTCACCTAAGTTATCAAATGTATATTATATATTTGTTCATAGAATTTCTCTATTGTTATTTTAATTGAAGTATAGTTGACATATATTTTAGTAGTTTCAGGTGTACAACATAGTGATTCAACAGTTATATACATTATGAAATGCCACAGTAAGTGTAGTTACCAACTGTCACCCTATAAAGTTATTACAATTGTATTGACTATATTCTCTATGTTGTTTTTCCTCCCTGTACTTTATTTTATAACTAGAATTTTGTCCCTGTTAATCCCATTCACTTATTTGGCCTATACCTACACCTTCTTCTCCTCTGACATCCACCAGTTCTGTGTATTTGAGTCTGTTTCTGTTTTTGGTTTGTTTGTTATATTTTTAGATTCCACATATTAGTGAAATCATATGGTATTTGTCTTTGTCTAATTTATTTCACTTAGCATAATAATCTTATCAATGGCAAGATTTTGTTTTAATGGCTGAGTAATATTCTATTGTGTATATATATCACACTTTATCCATTCCTTTATCAGTGGACACTTAGTTTGCTCCCATATCTTGGCTATTGTAAAAAATGTTGCAATAAACATAGGGGGTGCATATTCTTTTAAATTGGTGTTTTTGTGTTTTGGGGTAAATGCACAGAGGTGGAATTACTGGATCCATATGGTATTTCTGTTTTCAATGTTTTGAGGAAACTCCGTATTGTTTTCCATTGTGGCTGCACCAATTTACATTCCCATCAGCAGTGTACCAGGGTTCCTTTTCCTCCACATTATTGACAACACTTGTTATTTCCCCATTATACTTTTGATATTTTTAAGGTCTGGCTGTGACATCTTTGTCTCATTGCTGGGATTGGTAATTTGTGTGATTTCAATTATTTTGAATCTGTGGAGGTTGTTTTATGGCCTAAGATATGGCATTTCTTGCTATGTTTACTATGAGCACTTAAATAGAAAGTATATACTGATGTTGTATCTCATGTTTTATAAATATTATATTCTGCTGGTTGATAGTGTTGAGTTCTTCTGTGTCTTTCCTGATTTTCTATTTAGTTCTGTTAAATGGTAGTAAAGGAGTATTGATGTTTTCAATTATAAACAAAAACTGATAAGTTTTTGACTTACTATCTTAGAGTCCTTTTGTTAATGCGTTTAGGATTGGTATATCTACTTGATAGAATGATCCTTTAATCATCATGTAACATCCCAGTCTTATAATTTTCTTTGTACTGGTCTACTATAACTTATATTAAAATATCCACTCCTTTTTTCCCCTTCGATTAATATTTACTTGATATATATTTTTCTATCCTTTGATTTTCAACTCACTGTATCAATCTATTTGAAGCAAGTTTTTTTTTTTTTTTCTATAGGCAACATATGCTTGGATCATATTTTTAATCCACTTTGTCAATATCTGTCTTCTAATTGTACATTTAGACCATTTACATTTAATGCAACTATTGGTATTTTAGGGCTTGATTTTGCCATTTTCTTTTTTGACTTTGCTTTGTTCTGTTTTTTTGTTTTTTTGTTTGTTTTTTGTTTTGGCATATCCTTCTAATTTTTTCCTGCTTTATCACTAGTTACTTGAACAAACATTTTTGAGAATTTTATTTTGCTCTATTTCTAGTGTTTTTTAGTGTATCCTTTTGAATTGCTTTTAGTATTTGGTCCAGGTATTACATTGTATATACATAACTTAGCAAACTACTGGTGTAGTTTGGTGTTGAGATTCTACCAGTTCAAGACTAGTGCAGACAACTTACCTACTTTTAAGTCCTTTTGCTTTCCTCTATTTGTAATACAATTCTCTTACATAATCTGTACATACACTTAGAACCTCATCAGGTGGTGTTATAATTTTTGTTTCAACTACCAAACATAATTTAAAAGGTGCATGAGGAGAATTTATTTATGGATATTCTTGATTATCATGCTATTGTTTTTTCCCTCCCTCTAAACAAGTCCTCTTGTTTCAAGATTCCTTCATTTCTGGTTTTTCAATCTAGAGAACTGCCTTGAGATACTATTTTAAGGTATATGCTTGTGACAAATTCTCTTACTTTCTGTTTTTATAAGGATGTCTTCCTTTCCCTTTCATTCCTGAAAAAGAAAAATCCACTGGATAGGATTCTGGGCTGACAGAAATTTCTTTCAGCATTTGAAAAACACTGTGATACTCCTTTTGGCCATCACAGATTCTGGTGAGAAATCTGTTATTAATCATTTTTCCTCATAGGTAAGATTTCAGAAGTTTGAATAAGGTATGTTCTGGAGTGGGTTTCTTTAAATTTATCCTTTTTAGAGTTTGCTCAGCTTTTTAAATACTTTTTGTGGCTTGCCCTTTTTTTTCCTCTCCTTCCAGGATTCTGACACAACTGTTATATTTTTTATAATAGTCCAACAGGTCTCTGAGGCTCTTTTCATTTTTTTTTTTTTAGTCTATTTTCTCTCCTTTGTTCATATTGGGTAATTTGTTTTTATCTCTGAGTTCACTATTGTCCTTTGTGTCTTCTTCATTTTGTTGTTGAGTCCATCTACTAATCTTTTCATTTGGTTATTGTATCTTTCAGTTCTAAAATTCCCATTTGGTTCTTCTTTGTCTTCTACTTCTTTGCTTAAAACTTTATATTTATTTGCTGAAGTTTCACATAATTTCATTTGTTTCATGAATATTCAAAATGGTTCATAGGAATATTTTTAGCATGGCATTTTCAAAAACTTTGTCATATAATTCTAATACGTCCATGATTTTAGGGTTATCATCTATGCATTGTCATTTTTATTCTGTTTGAGATACTCCTGGTTCTTGGCATGATGAGTGATTTTTTATTGAAACTTAGACATTTTGGGTATTATGCTATGAGACTTTGGATCTTAATTGAACCTTTGTTTTGGATGGCTTTTTTTTTTTTTTGATACTACTACTAAATGGGGTGTCACCTCATTACTGCCAGGTAGAGGCAGAACTTCAGGTTTCTCATGGACTTCTATTAATGAGCAAGGGGGTGCTCTTCCTTACTGCTGGGTAGGGATGGGAATTCTGACCATCCAAGTGGTCAACACTAGCACTGGTGTGGGTAGTCTTGTTATTGCTGGAGGTATGGTGAATGTCATGACTCTTCTAGGCCTCCTGTAGCATCACTCGAGTTGAGAGAGAGAGAGAGAGAGAGAGACCCCATTAATGCAAATGAGATAAAAGTCCAAATCACTGAACTGGTGTCTACTAAAACCGTAGTAGAGAGGGTGCTTCTGCTTTCATTAGCAGTGAAAGTCCTAACTCCCTACTTGGCTTTCTTTGACATCATGCATAATAGCCTCACTGTAGTGGAAGTCTAGGCATCTCACATTGACTGTACTTACATGGGTGAGGATGGATGGTTATATTTCTTTGTATGTGTGTGTGCACATATGTATGATATTTGGCTAGAGAAGAACAGTTATTGATTAAACTTGCTTTTAGTTTTTAATTTTTGCCCTGCTAGAAATCTTTCTTGATAATTTGGCTAGGAAAAAAAACTTTTGTTGGAGTTCTTTTTATTTGTTACATAGATGTTTCTAGATTACCAGCCTTTTCAATACTCAGCCTGGGATATATGAGATAAAAACCCAAGTAACATGTCACCATGCCATTCCCTGTGTCCTGAAGACACCTAGTCAGTCTGCTATTTTCAATGTATTCTTCAGATTTTTATTTTTGTTTCATATGTAACATATACAGATTTTAGTTGTACTTAGCAGATGGGATAGGGAAAAGTACTTTTCTACTCTATCCCTTGGAAAAAGAAGTCCATCTACATTTTTGGATTTTTTATTACCTAAAACAATTGCTATTTTTTCCATAATGACTCTAATATTTTATCATCTTTTCATTTCTGTTTTACCAGGTGTTTCACTATCATAGTTCTTTAAATCTGAGTTTTATTATTTTTTATTATTAGTTTTTAAAGATTTTATTTATTTGCCAGAGAGAAAGAGAACGAGAGAGCACAAGCAGGGGGAGCAGCAGGCAGAGGTAGAGGGAGAAGCAGACTCCCTGCTCAGGTGAGCAGGGAGCCCAATGCAGGGCTCGATTCCCAGGACCCTGGGATCATGACCTGAGTTGAAGAAAGGCAGCCATTTAACTGAATGAGCCACCCAGGCATCACTAAACCTGAGTTTTATAATAATGATACTTACCATAATGATTGCCATTCCTACCACTGATTTATTAAAAGTGAGGAAAAAAGTTTAAAATTAAGTGCCATTTATTTTTTTAAGTTTTTATTTAAATTCCAGTTAGTTAACATACAATGTAATAGTTTCAGGTGTACAATATAGTGATTCCACACTTCCATACAACACCCAGTACTCATCATAACAAGTGCCTCCTTAATCCCCATCACCTATTTCACCCATCCAGCACCCATCTCCCCTCTGGTAATCATCAGTTTGTTCTCTATAGTTAACAGTCTCTTTCTTGGTTTGCCTCTCTCTCTCTTTTTTTTCCCTTTGCACATTTGTTTTGTTTCTTAAATTCTACATATGTGGGGCACTTGTTTGGCTCAGTCAGTTAAGCGTCCAACTCTTGATTTTGGCTCAGGTCATGATCTCAAGGTCATGGGATTGAGCCACGTGTTGGATTCTGCGCTCAGCATAGAGTCCTCTTGTTTCTGCTTTGTCCTCTGCTCCTCTCTCTCTCTCTCTGTCTCTCTTAAATAAATAAATAAATAAATAAATAATAAAATCTTTAAAAAATTCCACATATGAGTGAAATCATATAGTATTTGTCTTTCTCTGACTGACTTATTTTGCTTAGCATAATAGTCTCTAGCTCCATCCACGTTGTTGCAGATGACAAGATTTCATCCTTTTTTATGACTGAGTAATATTCCCGTGTGTGTGTGTGTGTGTGTGTGTGTGTGTGTGTGTGTGTGATCCATTCATCAGTCAGTGAACACTTGAGCTGTTTCCATAGTTTGGCTATTGTAGATAATGCTGCTATAAACATGGGGGTGCATGTATCCCCTTGAATTTGTATTTTTTTGTATTCTTTGGGTAAATACCTAGTAGTGTGATTGCTGGATCATAGGGTAGTTGTATTTTTAATTTTGTGTATGTGTGTGTGCGTGTGCACGCCTGCTTAAAACTTAAAAAAGTTACAATAAAAATGAACTGCTAGAAAACTTAAATGTCCTTTAAATGTTTACATTTTATATGCTATGGGACTATAAAGCCTTAAAGGTAGTACAATTTCTGATGCATCTTTGAGTTTCACATCACTTAACTTTCCATGAATACATTAGTAAGTATGTATAGAATGATTTTTTTAAAATATTTTATTTTTAAGTAACCTCCACACCCAACATGGGCTCAAGCCCAAAACCCTGAGCTCAAGAGTCACACACCACACCAACCAAGCCAGCCAGGCACCCCTAAAATGTTTTTTACAAATTCTGTAACTGTGTCTGTCCCAAGTATATACTAAGGTCTTTTATAAATGAATCCCTCTTTTATTTATATCTCAATATATAGGCATGTTCATTAATAGACTTGTCTCTTAGAAAATAATGGGGTTGTTGGAAAAAATCTTTCATAAATAACTAGAGAAATGTCCATCATCTGCACCATACATTGGGAGTAGTCTTGCCCAAAAAAGGTATCATGGTATAGATGAGGGGATCATGTTACTAACTTCAGAGAAATAATAACTAATACAGTTTCTTTCATAATTTTATCAATAGGATAGCTAAAGCACCTGGTAACCAAATAGTTGCTTAACTGCACTGGAAGTCACTGCAGTTATTGAAACCCCTCAAATACATTCTATTTCAAAACTTGGGGAAAAAAGTATATTGGCTTTTGGCTTGGTTTTTATTACATATACATCAAAGTTCAGTTTTTTGACCTTAACAAAATTCTTCAGTATATGCCACAGTGTTCTCTGCAAAAGAAAAGTGTGAGATAAACAAAATAAACCACCCCACAAATCTTTTGGACATTAAACACCTTTAATTTGGTGCCTCATTCTATTGTTTTTAAAACATTTAATCTCACAGATAATATTTACATAATGAAATGTAATGCTTCAAAATAAGAAAGCATAAATTGGTTTGTGAATTTGAAATGCTGTTATGATATAATGGCATTTACATTTAAAAAATCTTAATATAGGTCCTTTTGAAGTCTGACCAAGTGTCTTAAGTGTACCCCTTGCATTATAGAAGTGCAAGTCAAACAAGTGACCCTAAATTATATGAGATATATGAATAAAAATAGAGCCAGCATATAAATCAATTAACATACTTTCTATACAACATAATGAAAAATGGCAGTCACATTGTCTCTTCTGAATGCCAATTTACGTTTAGACAAGTAGACCAAGAACAATTTACTATCTTTTGAATATACTCTTAATAATAGTATACCATGGACAAAAAAAAAAGGCTAAAAAAGTTTAAACATTAATAATTGTGCATAGTAGTAGGTTGATGATTGATTTGAACATATCACAACACTTTATTTTATTTACTTATTTTTTAAAGGTTTATTTATTTATTCTAGAGAGCATATGTGAACTTGAGTGGGGAAAGGGGCAGAGGGAGAGGGAGAGAAGCCAACTTCTTGCTGAGTGTGGAGACTGATGTGGGGCTCGATCTCATGACTCTGAGATCATGACCTGAGCTGAAATCAAGAGTCAGATGCTTAACTGACTGAGTCACACAAGCACCCCTACTTTATTTTAATAGTTACGAGTGCCCACGACCCTACAACTTGCTTGGCAACTCATTTATTTTTTCATCTTAAACTGAAAATAAAATCACAATCTGCATTTTCTTTAGGGAAATTGCAGTAAGCTATTATTTCAACATATTGTAATGTGTGATTGCATTCAGTTATGATAATCTGATCAGTTTGGGATAGGTGGAGGAACTTTTCTTCTACTGTTATGTCCTACCGTGTTGAAAGAGTTCCATATGCCAAAATGGCATGAGCCTCTCCTCTGACTCTCATGCTTTCCTCTTCAGGAAAGTTGAAGAATACTACCAATTGCTATTCCTTGAAGAAAAAAAAAATAGACATAGATTACCCAGTCTTTCAATTATATCCTGTTGTATAATAACTAACTTCAAACTTTAGAAGTATTAAATAATTTATTGCCTTACTCAGTTTCCCAGTGTCAGGAATCTAAAATCAGCTTAGCTGAGTGGTTTTGGTTCATAGTTTCTCCTAAGATTGTAATCAATAAGTTTCTGGGAATGTGATCACCTGAAGGCTTGACTAGACTGAGGTTTCTACTTTTCAAGCTCATACAATTGGCTCTTGGTGGAGGGCTTTATTCCCTCAGTGTGTATGCTTCTCTGTAGGGCTGCTCACAGTGTCAACATGACAGCTGTTTTCCACAGCATGGCAAATGATTTCTCTCTCTCCCTCACACACACACACACAACAGTTGGAAGCTTCAGTGCTTTTTATACTCTAATAATCTTGAAAGTGACATACCGTAACTTCTGCCATATTCCATTGTTCAGTCATGCAGAGCAATCATGCGATGCAAAAGGGTGCTACACAGTAGTGTTAATACCAGATGGCAGGGATCACTGCTGATCCTCTGGAGGGGGTCTATTAACAAAGATTCTTTGCCGGACCAAACTTTAGTCGGCCTTCTAAAGCTTCTCCTGGCCAATCTGTGTATTTCCTTATAAAATCTAGATTCTTAGCAAGAATCCTGCTAAGTCAGTTTAAGCAGAAATTCTGCATGCTCAATATCTGATTACTCTCAAGAGCTGATCATCCCCCAAGTGAGACCTGATTACTGTGACCTGTCTTTAGCAAGAATCCTGTTAGGTTGATTTAGCCAGAATCTCCCTTATCCCTGATGTTTCTTCTTAGTAATTATCCTATCTACTGACCCCCACCTTATTCTTTGGCTGTAAATCCCCACATGTCCATACTGTATTTGGAACTAAAACCAATCTCTCTAATCTACTGCAAAAAAATTATCCTAGGTGTCTCCATACCTATCACAATGGTCCTGAATAAGGTCTTACCATCTTTAACAAGTGTCATGAATAATTATTTTTAATTCTACCTTCATTGCAGTTATGGCATTAACTACCCAGAGTTAGCGTAAATGTTACAGGTGAAGGGCACATTGCCTATACGACTGCCTTCACTTAGAACTCCAACTGAAAGCTCCAGGGTTTAGAGATGACCTGTACTTTGACCAATTATCTGCTAATCTGGTTGTTCCCTTTACTTCCTCAAGTTTGGCGATTTGTTAGAAGGATTTACAGAACTCATAAAAGGGTCATATTTGTAATTACATATTTATTATAAGGGATATAAATCAGGATCAGTCAAACAAAAAGACATAGTTTAAAGTCTGGGAGGATTCCACATGTGAACCTGGTATGTCCTCAGTATACATCACCCTCCCAGAACATTCATTTAAGATTACCAGAGAGGGAAGTTCATTGACCTTGAGGTATGTACATATCTTACTAGTTTTTCATGATGTAGGCATGACTGACTGAATCACTGACCACTTGTTTGAACTCGATATCCAGCTCCTCTCATTTCTCTGGATGTCCAGCTGATATCACTCAACGTTGGGCTTAACCCTCTAATCATGTGGTTGGTTCTTTTGGCATGGCTAGTTCCCATCTTGAAACTCTCTAGGTGACTGCCATGAGTCACTTTCTTAGCATAAATCCAGTGTTTAATTTAGAGATTCTCTCTCAGAAGCCCAGGACAAAAGCCAACCAAATTCTTTATTATGCATTATTAACTAACCCTGCCACTTTGTTTTCCTAAATAAACTGCCTACAGAGTGAATATATTCTCTTTATCCCTCTGTGCTATAAAATGCATAGCAGCAGACCCTACCTCTATATTCAGGGGTGCTTACTTTTAGGAGGATAAGTCTAAAGTCCAAATGAACATTTTTGGCCAAGACTCTTGAAAAATGCAAAAACAAAAATGTAGGGGTTAAGTGTGGGATGATTGAAGATGTTGTTACTGTCACTGTGCTTAGCCCTATGAGTTTGATTTTACTTTGTGGATAGTCCATTCAGACCTTGGTTAGTTGTAAAACAATTTGCTGGGATTTGCTTTTTATAAATGTGGGTATATGGCTGTTTATTATATTCTATATAAATTTTTTCTAAATGTCAAATATTTCATTAAAAAATGAAAGGGCATATATGTTCAAGTCAAATTCTACAGTCTTACATGTTTAATGTTTTATTAGATTCTTGCATAAATGGAATATTAAAATCTTATTATCATTCTTTTGACTAAACCTATTGGGAGTTTTATAGAATCATCAGCTCCCCAACCCCAACATTTTCCCTCACCTACTTAAAGTATCTGCAATCATCCTAAGAATTAAATCCTTCCTTGTCTTTAAAATCTCACTAGGTAAAGCTGCTATTTTACCATTTCCTAACCAAGGAGCAAGGGTGGGAGATTTTCCCATAGGTCTACACTTTCTTAGACACCTACTGCTGCTCCAGAAAGCCCACTACTAATGCTTTGATCGTTTGTATTGTAAGAGCACAGAGGTGTGTAGGAGGATTCATCACTTCTTTCTGTTATTCAGTCTTGCAAGTGTGCTTTGATAAGTTTTAGAGTTTAGGGAACAGAGACTTTAAAATGTACTTACAACCTCTTTCCCTCAAGATTTTAGACATTCGTGTGTGCATCTGGACCAGATATGTATTTGATTAAAAGTCCTGATGGTATGTTCCAAATTACCTTTCCTTTAAGTAAGTGAGTAACTACATCAAACTTGGCTTTTTACTATGTCAGGATTAGTTCTCCCTGTCAGACAGACCAGCATCCTAATGAATTCTTCCCTATTCTACCCCCATCCCCTAGGCTCAAGTGGAGATTCTTAAAACACAGGTTAAGAGCATAAGCAGAATGACTGTGACTATCTTGTAAAATTTTACTCTAACAGTATGGATTTTAACTTTGGAAGCTTTGTTGTTTCATAGTATCCTCACTTTCCTCATCCTCAAGATTCATGGATTTTATGGGTGTACAATAAAATAACCTACAGAAGCTATGTCTGCTTCATTTAAACAGAGTTGCTGCTTTTGTGCTAATCAGGGTTTTGAATATGCTTATCACCATCTTAAAACACATGCTTGTGATTTTTTTTTTTTCTTATTTAATCACAAGTCGAGTTAGGGTCTAGGTACAATTTAGCAGATGTTCTTTTTAATAGGATTAACTTTCATAAACTTTAACTTCAAACACCCTCATTTCCCCTCAAATTTGACCAATATACCTTTTTGGTGATTAAGACATTCAACTGAACATCTATTACTGAGTGCCTTTTGTATTCCCAGAGATAAGCAAATAAAGACATAATTTAGTGAGAAACTTCCAAGAATCTTAATGTGCTTAGTATCTGGGGAGGGGGGGTTATAAGTAAATAGGTATAAGGAAAGAAAAATTGAATATCATTTGGAAATAGGTACTATACTGTGGAAGAAAAGAAGACCAAATATTTGCAACTGGGCAAATTAAGGCATCTTCCTTGTAGGATGTTTCATTTGAGCTGAGCCTAAAAGGAGAAAGCTAACCTCAGGAGGCTGAGAATGAATTAGGAATGGGAAATAGATTATTACAGGGAAAATGCATAGGGACTGGATTAGAAAGAAACTTAAATTTGTCTAAAGTAGTTTGGTTTATAAAATCTTGCTGTTGTTTGAGAAGGAAATTTTTTTTTCTTCCGTGTTTTATAAAGATAAACGAACAGATAGAAGGGAAAACAATTGGGAATTAAATTAATCAGATATAAATCAGAGATGGCAAGGATATCATCTTGCCGTTTCAGTTTTTTCCTTTTAATTTTATTTTTCTCCTAAGCCCAAATAATGATGTGGGTTATACCCAGAAGCTACTAAATAGACGTAGTATGTGTCATTGAAACAGCCATCTGAGCACAGGGACATCTATATATTCCCTTGGTGATTCACCAGTGAGAAAGATTGTCGTTTTAGGATAATCATAACTACATAATTTTTACACTGAAGAGGGAATTATATTTGTACTTAGGGCAAGCTTCTTTTTCTTACATTGAAAAGTTAATGATAATGAAAGCATCCATCTAGTTTAAATAGAGCCATTCTTTGTGTATGACAAAATTAAGAGATTCCTTCCACCCTTCCTTCCCACACATTGAAACATATTTCATAATAATTAATAGGCAGTAGAGTCCTTAGAGAAGATCGAGTCTAGTCTCCACAATTCACAGATGAGAAAACTGAGACAGGGTGGAAAATTCTCTTTGAATGCAACACATTAATTTTTACTTTCTATTTTTATTTTTATTCTCTCAAATATCTAATACACTTTGAATACTAGAGTATATACCAAGGACTTAGCAGAAAAAGAGGCTGCATTTTAAATCACATCATAGATTGCCAGCTTTCTCCACAATAATACTGCTATGCTCAGCATGTGAGCCTGTATAACAGAGCAGATTTATTACTTCAACAGTAGTAAACTACAAGTTTATGTTTTTTTTGAATAATTTATGTTATACTCTTATTGCTGAAATCTAGATTTATGTTAAAAACTATGAAGTGGTTTAGTAGGTGTTTTAATGGGATTTTTTTTTTTTTTTGCTGTTTTTCAAAAGAGAAAATGAAGGGGTGACAGTCAGAGTTATGAATCCTCATATGGAAATTGGTATGGAAATAAATGTAGTCTTTATTATATATATATATCACATACATACATACAGCATTTAGGGACCCTTAAAGAGTGATGAATTTGACCCAGCATCTTTCAATTTCTAGGGCTTATGTTAGTATGTGAATTTCTGAATAAAACTCTTTTTCCTCTATGAACTTCATGATTGGAGGCAGATGCTACTTATTCTTAACCTTTCTTTAGAGTGCTATATTTGATAAGAAAGACTAATACAGTTCTAGAAAGTACTAAAAACAAGGAGCTTAAATAGGAATACCTCATATTCCCTAGCATGGTAGCATTTTGCAAAGTTTGTGTCCTTTCAGTAATGAGTATTATTTATTTTTCTGTAGAATATATATCCAATTTTCATTTCTATATGTGTCAATTTATTTATTCAATTATATTTGATTAAAAATTGGTCATAGATCTAATAAATATTAAAAGCAAGCAAAAAATCCTGATTATATCTATGTCTTCTTGACTCTACACAAATGTGATTTCATTTTGTTCTTTTATTTTTGACTATCTTTGTACTTGCATTTTTATTGTTTTCATACACAGACCAAGAGTGTATTAGGAAGGGTGCAGAATGTAAACCTTACAACAGTTATTTTTCACAACTAATTATAGCGTATCTCCATAAGAAAAAATACTTATGGAAAAAACAATTCTTCTAATAAACAGATTTTGATGAGACACTGCATAGAATTGAAGTGATTCCAATGTAATACATAAAATCACTACCAATGGTACCGTGTGTTTTCTCTAGACATAAGTTAATATAATGGTATCTAGAGGTTCAGTTGTAAAAATCAAGCAAATGAAACTATAGGAAAAAAATACACAAATAGAGAATGTAATCCAATGATGAATGTATGAATGAAACCCCAGTTGATTTCTTATGCAATCCATGTGGCAGGGCTAAAAGAAAATTAGGCAATGAAAGCAGTCAACTCTTCCACAGGATGACATTCAGCATCTCCTGTTAACATATCAAGAGCAGGAAGTTATCATCATGTATAGGGAATGCTTAATAAATATGTTTTATAGCAATAAACAAAAACTCTAAAAATTATGTGATTTCTGTGGAAATAGATCCTTACGCAATAGATCCATCATTGTAATAATAGATTATTGTTCATACAGGAAACGGTATTGTAAAAGATGCTTGTATATATAGGAAATGGTGGCGTTTTTTCTTTTAAGGTTTTATTTATTTATTTATTTATTTATTTGTGTATTTATTTATTTATTTATTTAAAAGAGAGAGAGCGTGTGCACAAGCAGGGGAGCGAGAGAGAAGCAGGCTCCCCACTGAGCAGGCCCCTGGGATCATGACCTGAGCCCAAGGCAGTTGCTTAATCAACTGAGCCACCCAGGCACCCCAGGAAATGGTGTTTTAAAAGATGCAAATGTTAATGCTTCTGTTTTGTGAGAACTCTGTGAACTTATACATACTCAGAATGCATATTCTAACCATTTTAAAATACTAAAATTCAAACTTCTTACATGTATCAGCATAAGCAAAGAGTTTATTTGGTTTAAGGAGATCCATGCAGAGCTGTAACAAGATGTGATTAAAATAATATTTGGTGGGGCACCTGGGTGGCTCACTTGGTGAAGCGACTGCCTTCAGCTTAGGTCATGATCCCAGGGTCACGGGATTGAGCCCTGCATCGGGCTCCCTGATCAGCAGGAAGCCTGCTTCTCCCTCTCCCACTCCCCCTGCTTGTGTTCCCTCTCTCGCTGTCTCCCTCTCTCTGTCAATTAAATAAATAAATAAAATCTTAAAAAAAATAATATTTGGTGCTATGTGGGGCAGAATTCAGTTGGTCTGGCTTATGGAACCCAGATACAGGGGCTTATATAATGCAATTTAAGTCTGAGGGGGAACCCGCAATTCTGAGGGGTCATCCACAAATTTTCTTAGCTACCTGATATCCTATCTGAGTCTGTTAGACTTGGGTAGTTCTTATCCACTTAAGATAGTGCATATGATATAGTCAAATTAATGAATAGACGATCTCTATCATCTGTGTGACCTATTTCAACTTTTGGATAGCTGACCTGTAAAATCCATAGACTAGCTCATATATGCATGCAATTCATCATTGTTTGAACCCCACATGTGTGTATGCCTTTCCAATCATAGTAACTCCAGGAATCCTCTTTAACTTGAGAAAATTAAAAAAATTATAGAAGCATTCTCATGCAAAATTTATATTTATCAAACATTTTAATTTCGGGTAGCCCCAAATTTCCCTGTTCTGATTTATAGATGAAGGAAGGGTTTATATGCCTTGAAACAATTTTTCTCAAAAGGTGAACTTAAGACCAATACAAATGGTTCAACTCACTTACCTGTTCACAATGCAAACATTTAGGCTCCCCAACAAGCCTACTGAAGCAGTCTTTGTGTGTGGGACCCCTGAACTCTGTTTTATACCTTTCTGGTGATTCCTAAGTATATTAAATTTGACAAATATTGACAAATATTTGACAAATATTGACAAATATTGACTAAAAACAAAGCATATTCTATTGTTGTCATACAAAACAAACCTATGTCCTCATCACTGATAGTTGGTTGAAAAAGAATTAATTTTCTCAGCCAAAAATGATCCAAATAGGTCTTTAAAATATCTCAGAATACCATGATCTCTGCCCTCTATGAATTCTGATTCTTTCTAGTATTTTCAATTTATGAACTTTATGGGAATATACCACTCTGCGAATTCCTTCTGGGACAGACAAGAGTATACCGCCTGACTTCTTCCCTTTTTATGGCAGTCACCTTTTCACAACCCTGCTTTCATTTGACTGAACGCTACAGGAAAATTTTCAGAGGTACAATATCCTCTTAGACCAAGTAGTTTTTAGAACTGGCATTTAAAAGGGGAGAGACTAAAACTATGGAAAACTATGGAAACTTGGTTTCAGTTCCAACTTTTCTGTCAATTAATGTAACCTTGGAGAAGATCACTTAACCCTTCTCATCCCAAATTTGCAATGTGAAACAGCTAGACTAGAATATCCCAAATGTCCCCTCCACTTCTAGCAGTCTATGATTCTAAATAAAATGGTTTAAATAAACTAATTCTGTTAAACAAATGGGGGTTGTTTTCTCTATATTCTTAAAACATCTCACAAAAGAAAATTCTTTTAGGATGATTTATATTAGAAACTTTCGGTACAGACTTTTTCAGGTGTCTCCTTTTTAAGCAACATATTTATATCCAGTTACTGCTCGGTACTAGGTAACTAGTGGAACTTTCCTTGGAGCTGAAGGTGCTGAATTTCTCCAATAACCACATCTCTGTTCACATGAAGTTCAAGGTGGCAACCTCACAGCTATATACCACAATACAAGGTTTACAGTGGATTGAGTTCCTTTTTTTAAAATAATTTTGTATGCCTTCAGATTAAAAATCCCTCCAATAATCCAGGCATGGAGCTCTTCAAAGGACAAAATTTTAGCCAACTTTTCCACACATGAGGGAAATTGGGCTATACTTTTCTCGTTTTATAAATAATTTATCATCTTTACTACCACTGCAATTTGGATCTCATAATACAATTTGGGAAATAGTTATTTGTTTTTCAGTTCCCTAAAAGTTAATTGCAAGATTATTCTAATTCTTTGTTTAAAAGATGCCTAGAGGGGCGCCTGGGTGGCTGAGTCGTTGGGCATCTGCCTTCGGCTCAGGTCATGATCCCAGGCTCCTGGGATCGAGCCCTGCATCGGGCTCCCTGCTCCACAGGGAAGCCTGCTTCTCCCTCTCCCACTCACCCTGCTTGTGTTCCCTCTCTCGCTGTGTCTCTCTCTGTCAAATAAATAAATAAAATAAAATAAAATAAAATAAAATAAAATAAAATAAAATAAAATAAAATAAAATAATAAAAATAAAAAAAAATAAAAGATGCCTAGAGACCTAGAGAACTCCTTATAACACTCTGGGGCTTCTGCTGCAAGATCAGTACTGTGCGCCAGGGCCTCACCCCCACCCCAGCCCCGCGACAACTCCGCCACCATAGAAGACATGAACAAATACAGCAACATAGAAATAGAGGAATTCTCAGAGAAATCCAAGATCAACACCAGTAAGAGTCAGCAGAATGACAGTAAAATATTTATTGGAGGCTTGAGCTGGGATAAAAACAAGGAAGATCTGACTGAATATTTGTCTCAATTTGGGGAATTTGTAGACTGCACAATTAAAACAGATGCAGTGACTGGAAGAGCAAGAGGATTTGGATTGGTGCTTTTCAAAGATGCTGCTAGTGTTGATGAGGTTTTGGAACTGAAAGAACACAAACTGGATGGCAAATTGATAGCCCCAAAGGACCAAAGCTTTCAAAGGGAAAGAATCCCCCCAAAAGGTTTTTGTGGGTGGGTTGAGCCCAGATACTTCTGAAGAACAAATTAAAGAATATTTTGGAGCCTTCGGAGAAATTGAAAATATTGAACTTTCCATGGATACAAAAACAAATTAAAGAAGAGGATTTTGTTTTATCACATATACAGATGAAGAGCCAGTAAAGAAATTGTTAAAAAGCAAATATCATCAAACTGGTTCTGGGAAGTGTGAAATCAAAATCGCACAACCCAAAGAGGTTTATAAGCATCAACAGCAATAACAAAAAGGAGGGAGAGGTGCTGCAGCTGGTGGACCAAGTGGTACTAGGGGTGGTGGGCAAGGTCAGGGCCAAAACTGGAACCAAGGATTTAATAATTATTATGATCAAGGATATGGAAATTACAATAGTGCCTATGGTGGTGATCAAAACTATAGTGGCTATGGCAGCTATGATTATACCCAGTAGTGATACTGGGTATAACTATGGGAACAATGATATGGACAAGGATATGCCGACTACAGTGGCCAACAGAGCACTTATAGGTCTCAAGGGGGTGGGAATCACCAAAACAATTACCAGCCATACTAAAGGAGCATGTTGGAGAAAACAGGAGGAGATTGCTAAAGTTAACCCATCTTGTAGGATGACACTGAAGATTGGTCTTCTGTTGATCTAAGGTGATTGTTTTGTAAGACTTTCTAGTGTACAAGACACAACTTTATCCATCTGTATATAGCTGCCAATTAGTTCTCTTTGCTTTTACTTTGTCTTTTGCTCTCTGTTATGACTAGAAGTGAATTTGTGTTTATACAAATTTTATTTGTATGATTTAATGTTAAACCTCAATGCTTCCTTATGTGATTGATTGTTCAAAAATTTAAAAAATAAAAGATGCCTAGATGATCATGACAGGGTTTTTAATGATTTACTTTCTTTATATGAGCATTCAAATTTATTTATTTTTGCCTACATTTTGGTAAGTTTGATATATATATATATATATATATATTCTCATTTAGAAATTAACATTTTCATCATGATTGGTTAGTCATGTTATCTAGTCTTGGGACTTCCATAAATTCACTAAAAAATGAAGAATCATGGGCCTTTAGACTAGACTAAATGGGGACAGCTGAACTAGAAAGCATGGAGCCTTCTATGCAGAGGTTATACTTGTGTAGGGGGTCTCAGTTTCAACTTCTTGCCTCAAGCAGACAGTCTTCATCTCCTATCTTTGCATATGTTTTAAAATCTTTTGGTTAACTCCTTCCTCTCTTTCCCAGGACTGCTGTGGCATTGGCTTACGTGCTCAGCACTTGGGTTCTCAGCACTTTCGTCGTTGCTAGCACTGATTCTTCTCCTAATTTTCTTTTAAGTGCAGAACATTATTTTAAACATTGCTCTATGTTACCCAATATTTCCGGCTTTTTGAAACAGAGACATGTGCTTTATCTTTTTGTAAAGTATACATATATACTTGTATATATTTATACAAATTATGCACTTATATATATACACTAAAATAGAGAAAGATACACACAAGCCTGTTTGAGTATAGATTATCGAGGAGAAAACTTGAAGATAAACATGAGATGGTGACTGTATCTGAGATATTACACTTTTACATTATTTAAACTGTTTATAAACAGGAATACTTATTGAAATCTTAACAGAATTTAAATATAATCAATGCAGGCATACAGTTTTATAAAATCAGACTATAAGTACACTGAAGAGGAAATGTGTGAATGCCCCAATTTAAAGGCAATATTTTAGTTATGTTTCATAAAATAATCATACTTCACAAGGAATGTAGAGATCATGAAATATAATATATTCAGAACTGTGATTCACAGTTTTAATAATTCTGGTGGAGACTAAGAAAGATCAATAGATATTTGTCCCATTCCCTTTCAATTAGCATAACCCCATTTATACTCCCCCCACCCCCAGGCCTTTTATCATATACTACCTAAACAACAAGATTATGGCTAAACTGGAGCTTGAAAATCATTTAGGTAGACCAATGTTAGAAGATACTCTTTTTCTCTTTGGTCTTATATTTCTATTCTACTTTGACCACAAGATCTGTTTTCCATGTAATATATATTTCTGAAAGTCCGACTATGTCCCCATATTTCTCCACAGCTAAACCATGAATACAAATGAGCATTTTATGTGTTTATATTGTTGTGCTCATAAGCCTAATTTTTAAAATTTTCCGACTTTAGTAATCATTCTAATAATTATAAGTAGCAAGCAATTGATCAAAACATTTTTTCCCTCTAAATGCTTATGACTTAAAGAGACAAATTTAATTTCTTCAAATATAAATAAACTTCAAACCAACATTATGCTGCCAATCATCTTCCAAATAATAGTGAAGAGGAATAGGGAATTTGTTTGGGTGTAGTGGGAGGCACGGGAAGAGGATAGCAAAAGGGACTGTTAAGTAATATGGCTTCTCACCATCCCTAGAAGGATTTAGTGATGCAAATGTAGGAACAGTCATTCTTACCATCTATGCATCATCACAAAAACATGTTATACATATCCTGTTGGTTCTGTTTTGTTTTTGTTTTTTTTTTTTCCTGAAGAACTCTAATACATGGTTGTTTCCTGGTTGCTTAGAGAAGTAAAAGTGCTCCTGCAGCAAGTTACAGTATATAAAACAACCAAATGTGAATTCCATTGGCATCCTTTTTGGGACCATTTGGTTGCAGTCTTACAAATGTCTACAGGGTTGTAAAGTATTTATTCACCATACTGATTAATCAAATTAAAGTTACATAGGCATTGAGGTGTTGAACTATCCAAGAACTAGTGATGTAGTAATGAGTTTCAAGCATATGGCAAAATACAAATCAGCATTTACATATCAAACAATTAGTAGTGTTTAAGGAAGAACTGCCAAATTGTTATTAGTTTCATCTAGTTATTCTATAATTAAACTCCATATGATTCAAATACTTTAGGTCACAAATGAGGAAATGAATTTAAAAAAACTCATTGCAAAATGTGATCTACTATAGCTCCTTAAGAGTGAGAGATGGTGTAATATAGATAATTTGTGAAAAATAACTGTAATTATTTTTGTATCCATGTACCTTCATTTGTGGTTCTTTCCACGAAAAAGTATTGTCTATTTCCTAACCCCTTGAAGTTGGGCTTCAGTTTTCTCTCTCAAAACTCTGACTACCAACTGAACAAGTTCCAGCTAGCCCATTGGGTAAAGAGAAACTCTTGGAGGAGAAATCCTGAGGCCTTCTTAAACATCTTAGCCAACCCCAACTAACCTAGCAGCTGACTAAAGAAGCATGAGAACACAGCTGAGATCACAATAGCCTGGCTGAGCCAAACACAAATTGCCAATCTGTGAAATAGTATGATAAACAAATATTTTTTTTACTTTATTCCATTAAGTTTTTGCTCAGTTTATTGTACACTATTATCAATGGCAATAGGTGTCTGAGATAGAGGGATTTTTCCACTGACCTGGTAATATTATGCAGCCATAAAAAAGAATGAGATCATGTCATTTGCAACAACATGGATGGACCTTAGGGTATTATGCCAAGAAAAATAAGTCAGACTGAGAAAGATAAATACCATATGATTTCACTCATATGTGGAACCTAAAAAATAACTGAATAAACAAACAAAAAGCAGAATCAGACCAATAAATACAGAGAACAGACTGATAATATTATGGCAACCTGTTTTGTAAAACCTTTTTTATCATCAAATAAGCTCATCTTTGATCACATTTTCTATAATTTGCCAATTTTCTTTTATATGATTATATGGACTATAAAATATCTGTTTCCTAACTACTATAAATAGGAATTTTTCTTTCAAAATACATTCTTCAACCATCTTATCCATCTTAGCTTCTGTATCTATTTTCTCTTTCTCTCTCTCTCCATTTTGCTGTAATTTTTTTCACATGCTTCCCATACCTTTGCGTAATTGTTATATAAAGTTAATTCATTACTTAATTTGTAATTCAATTTGTTAATAGAATTATCAGTTCAAATTAGTTTGTTCATTGTATATTGAGTCCTTCTAAATGCACAGTAATAGTGTGGGGGATGCCTTTTTCCTTCTAACCTCTGGTTAACAAGGACTTTTTCTTATTACCAGGTCAGTGGAAAAATCCCCTGTATATCAGATACCTATTGCCAGAGGGGAGGGAGGAGGAGGATAGGCAAAATGGGTGAAAGGTAACGGGAGATACAGGCCTCCAGTTATGGAATGAATAAGTCATGGGAATAAGACCATGAGAATATGGTCAATGATACTGTAATAATGTTGTATGGTGGCAAGTGGTAGCTACACTTGTGGTGAGCAGAGCACAACGTATAGAGTAGTTCAATCACTATGTTGTACACTTAAAACTAATCTAACATCGTGTGTCAACTTTACTCAAAAAGGAAATTAAAAAAGATATTACATTATTTTATGAGTGCCTTTAACATTGGGACTAGTAACAGAAACAATATTAAAATAGTTGTAGGGTTTCAATTAGAAAGCCTTCTAACATAACCATGGTAATATTCTTCTGGAAATTCTAATTGACTCCATATTAGATAAAAAAAAAAAATAGAAGTATAAATATTGGAAAAGAATAGAAATCATATGATTATTTTCAGATAATATGATTAACTATTTGGAAACATTAGAGAATCAACAAATCAACTATTATAATCAGCACAAAATTCAGGAAGGCAGCTGCAGACAAATTAATGTACCAAAGTTTGTAACATTTATATATACAAATACAAACTAATTAGAAAATATATTAAAAATTTCATGGTCATATTAGGTGACATTAGACAGGCCCTGTTTTAAGTGCTTTACATAACTCATAGGTCTTACAATAAATATTCTTATTATCCTCAATTTGCAGGTGAGGAGACTGAGGCTCAAAGAGTTAAATGGGCCATCACCACATAACTATTCAGGTGGCAATAAGATCCTGATACCAAGCTGACTGATTCTAGAATCTATTTCCTAAACTTCCTACACTCTCCCCTGATCTCAACCACAGAGGCAACACAAAATATGCAATGCCAAAGCCAAACGTAAGAACTTTTCAGGATTCATCAAGAAAAAAATAAAGTGGTCATAAGAGGATAACTGGAAAAATGGAAGGCAGACACCATATTACTTTTGTCTGTTTTCCTATCCTTATAATTAGCACAGTGCTGGGCACATTTATTAAGCACTTAGTAAATGTTAGTGAATATATAAACTGATAACATTTAATATTGTAGCAATGTAGGAAAACAAGCATTCTCATTTGCTGTTGGTGAGGTGTACATTTGCATAACTTTTTAAAGGAAAATTTTACATTAACGTTTATAATTGAAAATGTGTGTACTCTTTGACCAGGAAATCCTCTGTTTACAATTTTATTCTATGTAATATTCTATACTATGTAAGAATGCCTTTGCAACAAAGAACTGAAAACTTGATAAATCATGCCTTAAAAACAGAGGTTCGTGTTTCCCACATATAATTGGACATAGGCAATGTTTGCTGTTGGTGAAGCAGTTTTGAAATCTAACTAGTTCTGAGGCTCTATCATTCTTTTCTGACATCCTTAGCATCTTGTGTCTTTCTCCCTCTACTTGTTTCATTATGGTTTCAATATGCCAAACTCTGCTCCAAGTACCAAGTCTGCTTTCCAGAGAGGAAGAAGGGAAAAGGAGAGCAGCATTACACTCTCTTCCCACACCTGTCACTTCTATTAGAGACTAAGTTATCTTTCCAAGTAGCTCCCCAACAGGTCTATATGGTCTGTGTTTAGAAATGAGTTACTCTAAATGCAGGAATTTACCTGGCTTTCAGTTCCCTGTTGATACTGTCTACTAGGCTCTCACAATCAATGCTGGAATACATATGTAAAATAGCTAGCCCTGTGCCATCTACAGGATAAGAAAAAAGCTAGAAAAAATCTTGGTAACTATTGATAGGAGATCAATGATCATGTGGCCATATACAGAGAAGGATGGAGGAGGAAGAAGTAGGAGAAGCCCCTTAATCACACCCTTTAGATTTTGGGTGAAGCGTTGCAATAGCTGACTTTTTTTTTTTTTTTAAGATTTTATTTATTTATTTAAGAGAGTGAGTGAGTGAGCATGGGGAGGGAGGGGCAGAGGGAAAGGAAGAAGCAGACTCCCCACTGAGCAGGAAGCCCACTGAGAAGGAAGCCCACTGAGAAGGAGCCTGGGCTCTATCCCAAGATGCTGGGATTAGGACCTGAGACCAAGGCAGATGCTTAACTGACTGAGCCACCCTGGCACCCCGCAGTAGCTGATCTTACCTCTCTTTGTTATGATGATAGGAAAAAGGCTAAAATTGGGAGAATACAGTAAGATATTGAAAAGCATAAATGATATTCTCATACTCATTCTGCTCTATTTTCTGTTAAACTGAAGACATCCACATTTTAACTCTCAAGACTGCAAACATCAAAAATATCTCTGAAGAATCTGGGAGCCAGTACGGTCCGGCCCCTGATATACTGCACAAAGACCCAGTGTCACAAGCTCCTGAACATGGGGAACGAATACCACTAAATAAAACATTGATACATATATTTCTTTTTCTCTCATCTTACATCTTCTTCACCCCAAAATTACTTTTTTTTTTTTTGGTTAGCCAGGATTTTTAGGTTAACATGCTTGCCTGTCTGTACCTTCGCATTTTCAAGTATTTATTACTTCAATATTTATAAACTAAAAAGAACAAAGAAATCTACAATGTTCTATTGCTGCTTAAAAAAAGAATAAAGCTTTTCTTCCTATCTATAAATATTCTAACCCAAACTGAACTAGTCATAGAAAGATAGATTCCTAAGTCCATATTCTAGCATCATAAATTGATGGTAATCTGAGGCATGGTCCATTAGATGTGATTTATGCTTCTCTTTAAATATAGCTATAGCAATATTTTTTTTTTTTGCAAAGAACAGTTAGTAGTAAACAAGTTTACTCTGATGAAATTTAGATTCTCTATAAATAACACTTCTGTGGGACTTCAACACTTCTGCTTCTGTAATGCTAATTAGTAGACCAACTCATGGTATGTTTTGAAATATCTAACAAACAACTTGTTTGATACTCTTTGTCACAAACTAAAGCAATGCAAAGAAGTTATAAAAAGCTGTTTAAAATCTCTTTAAAATCCTGAAATCAAAAGAGTCTAGGTTTGAGGGAAATACAAACAAATGTTTCTGAAATATAACATTTTCTTTCTTTTTTTTAATGACTAACATGATCCTTACATTAGTCATGCCTGAAAATTGCAGGTATTTTCCACAAGGAAAATTTAGCTGACTATAGAGTCATACTTACATAGTGTGGTATATTATGTTATGATTCAGAAAATATTCATCCTTCTTCGCCCCTTCTATAGAAGTATTTTATTTCTCCACCCCGTGGATGTTGCATTTGGTTATGTGACTCACTTTGGCCAAAAGAATGTCAGGGGCTTTGACATATGGATACATCCAAGCAGAGGCTTATCTGTCCTTGCATGGATTGGTTTGTTCTCTCTTATGCTCCTGTGCACAGACATGAGAATTTCACTTCCTAGGTAAGGTATGATCTTTCAGTTTGGATCTAAATATCAATTTAGAGCTAACTCACATCTTGGAGGCGAACCTCATTGAACCACTACAGCTTAGCAGAGTCAAGCCAAGATGCAGCTGATCCATAAGCCCAAGAGCACAAAATAAATGGTTGTGCCTTTAAACCACCTATTTTCTAGGTTGTTTGTTATGCAACATTGCTACAACCAAAAGATAACTTACAGAAATATATAAGGGAAACATATATAGTCAAAATCACTTTTGTAAATTTTTCAATCTTTTATTCCTAAAATGTTTTTTAGGAATAAAAATTGAAACACATGTAGTTTTGTGTAAACACCTCTATAATATGTCCAGATAAATGCACATTTCAAAAATATGTAAAATAACGTGTATGCAAACTATAATTTTATACCACTACATTTTAAACATCAGAAATGCATATCCTATGGAAGAAACTTAAAGTGATAGCCATTGAAGAATAGCATGACTTCTGTCTCATGAATACTCCTGGACATGTATTCATCTAGTGGGATTGCTTCCCTAATAAATGGCTATTTTCCTTTTTTTTTTTTTTTTTTTTTTGCCTGAGTGTGCATCAAAACTCCTCTAAATAATTCAACACCCACATGAGATCAATATATATGAACTAATATTTTCCTCATGTTTTGTGATTCTTAACGAAAACTATGTACACATTTAATTATGCAATCATAGTTTTATTAAATGGTATTACTGCCAAGAATTATAATCCATGTGCAATTCAATTTTAGATTTTATTCCTAAAAATAGTTTTTGGTCATATTTCATAGTGATCTGTATACACAATATAATTTCAATCAAAATCACTATATGATATTTCATGAAACTAACCAGGTGATTCTGATATTTTTATAAGGTTTAAGAGTAAGAAGAAAACAGACCTAAGAATTACATAGTCACTCAAAATGAGCAAGTTGCTGGTAGAGGGACTCCTTATAGGATATAGAGATATTATGAAGATCCAGTAAGAAAATGTGGTATTGGCACAGAGCAATAAAATAGTAAATGGTCTAAAACCAAATCCTTTCATATATGTAAATTTGGTTCAACAGAGAATCCATTGTAGATCAGAAGGAAAGGATGAATTATTCAATAAATTTTGCTGGGTAAATTGGTTATCCATAAAGAAAAAAAAATAATTGGAATCTCTCTCTATTTTGTCATACAACTTTAGATGGATTTAAGAAGTGAATATGGAAGACTATTTTTTTGTGTTTATAAGAAAATATAACATTTTAATGACAAAATTATCATCAAAGGTATCAATCAGGGCAATGTAAGCTAAACAATTTCCAGAGCTCAAACAGGGCACAGAGATACTTAAGCTCCAGCCAGCCAAAGCTGGGAGTGGAGATTCTTACTGATCACCTGAGACATTCAATAGACCAAGTGCACACATGTATCACACAGGAGTAGCAGAGCTAAACTACCACAGAAATAAAGCTAGGGCAGGGACAGATCTGGAGTAACTTTACTCTAGGGGTAATTTCTGCCATTTTTACCCTTTGCATCCATAGTTTATTATTCTGTAGATACTCCAGGGAAACCCTATGCACATTTCTGGAATTCTTTTCCTGCATAGCTTTCTCTTTTGGGGAACACTGTCTCACAACATCTAGCTCCCTGAGCAAACTTTGGCTGTGATCTCAAGTTTCCTCACCTCAACAGCACCACCCCCTGGAATTCCCCTCCACTGTAGTCTTGAGTGTGCTCCTAGGAAGAAAACCAGGGCAGTCACTTGGCCCACTTCAATCACCATCTTTCTCTCAGAGGTCACCGTTCTTCACAGACTATTGTCCAGTGCCCAAAAACTTTTGTTTCACATACTTCATATAGTTTTTCAACTGTTTCTGGTGGTAGAGAAAACTAAATTTTTACAATGATTATTTCCTCTGAAGGAAAAGTAAGGCGAGGTTTATGTAACTGATCTAATAATAGTCATTTGATAATGGGTTTATGAATGCATTTCTATTTTCTAAACTCCTATATCATGCACATAAACACACACACTTATATACTCATGCACTGTTTTATCAAATATTGCAAAATGTGAAAGCCTAGAGGCAGGATAACAAGTTTGATAATTACCACATATGGGAGAGAGAACACTGATTTGGCAGCCTAATGAAGGTGGAGGTGATACATATGACTAATTTCATGACCTGCTTTAAGGGCAGTTTCAAGATTGGCCAGTAAGATAATGGAGAAAGAGTTTAGAGAAAGAAAACTACAGGCTTTTGCCCCCAAGAAATAGGGTTAATGTTTGTGCTTTTGCAAATTTATGAAAGATTAAGCCATGCACAGATTTGAAAAGGGAATCATTCAATACTTGGATTTTGACATAGGAGTTTGACATGCTCATAAGACTTTAAAGTAGAGATATTTTGAGTGAGGTTGGGGTAAAGAATTAATTTGGAAGTATTTGTGCATAAATGTGATTTAAATCTAAACACCAAGAGAAAATCATCTAAGGAATAAGAATAATGATGTAGTCAGTGCTCTTGTGCAGTCTTCCATACAGGGTTTCTGTAGCGTGAGGAGTTAGGAAAACAAAAACAAAAACAAAAACAAAACCTGAAAAGCAGGGGGCCATATAGAAGAAAAACTAGGAGAATGTGATACAGTGTAAGTTTTTTTTAAAGATTTATTTATTTGAGAGAGAGAGTGAGTGAGATAGAGAGCACAAACCATGGGGAGAAGCAGAGGGAGAAGCAGGCTTCCTGCTGAGCAGGGAGCCTGACGTGGGACTCGAGCCCAGGATCCTGGGATCATGGCCTGAGCTGAAGGTAGATGCTTAACTGACTGAGCCACGCAGGCACCCGATACATTGGAAATTTGAAGAAAGAAAAGAAGTTGCTAAGCAGTTATCTCAGAAAACAGATAATAAGGAAAGATGAGGAAACTAAATAAACTAGACCCCATTCTATGCCAATCATTTTGACAAAAAAAAAAAAAAAAAAAAGCCCCATAAGACATTTGACTGAAGTGCCAAACCTGTTTAAATGTGATAATAGAACTAGTAAGACAAGACAAAAATTGAGTGTTTTGGAAACCATGTAATTTATTATGTATATTAGAGTTTAATTTTGTAAACATAATAATTTATCACTGATGGTGCTTAAATTTATTTATTTATCATCTGGAGCTTTGTAAAGAAGACAATTATTCACAGAGACAGGCTCCATGAATTATTATATAACTTTTTCGTTATAATGTAACTTTGTAAAATGGAGTCAGTCATTCAGATTGTCAACTTATTCTCCAACATAAAATCTATTTCCCTTGGTAGTGCTAATAATAACACAACAGTTCTCCTAGGGAGACAAAGAGATTGTGCAAAGTCATTTACTTCTGCCTCTATTAAAGGATGCTACAACAACTGTTATCTCCTACCTGAAATATCCTAAAGGAAAAGTTTTAATTTTAAAGTCTAAAGCAACATTCCATCTTTTTTATCTAAACACAGGTATTGTTCATGCTCTCAAGAGCCTCTTTATTTTGGTTTACTGGAAAAACGACTAAAATTTATGAATTTCCAAATAAAGTTCATGCATTTCAGTGGTCAATCTACATGACTATTTGAAATGTTCATCACAATGAACAATAAAAGGGCTTTGTTCTAAGCAAGTAGAAATTTACTTTCACTCATTATAGTGATACACTCAATCCAACTAAAATGTTAGCTCTTTAGTGCTTTTTCTGTTTTAAAGGCTTTTAACAAGGTGATCTTACAAGGACTTAAAAATCAAAAAGGAAGAGTTATATAAAAGATGGTGAGCTCCATGAGGTGCCTGGGTAGCTCAGTTGGTTGAGCATCTGCCCTTGGCTCAGGTTGTGATGGCAGGGTCCTGGGATGGAGCCCTGCTTCATCAGGCTCGCTGCTCAGCAGGGAGTCTGCTTCTCTGTCTTTCCCCCTGCCCCTCCACCCCGCTCGTGTTCTCTCTCTTACGCTCATTCTCTCTCTCAAATAAATAAATAAAATCTAAAAAAAAAAAAAATGATTGGGAGCTCCTGAAAGAAAAATAAAAAGACTGGACATCTGAGGTAACAAGCCTGATTGGTGAGGGTCTTTCCCAGTCAAAGCCAGGGAGAGGTGACTATTTTTGCAAATGTGCAGACACAAATGCAAAGCAACAAAGAACATGAAAATCTGGAAAACACAACACAATCAAATGGACAAAATAAATCTCTATTTACCAAGCCTAAGGAATTAGAGATCTAGGAATTACTGACAAAGAATTAAAAATAAGTATCAACTCAGTGATTTCCAAGAGAACACTGATTAAAATACCAAATAAAATCAGGAAAATGATATATGAACAAAATGAGAGTATCAATAAAGAGAAACAATTAAAAAGACAAAGCAGAAATTCTGTTTTATTTTCTATGAAATGATAACTAAAGGAGAACAAGGGTGACTATATTTATCAGACAAAACAGACTTTAAGTTAAATATTCTCACAAAAGACAAAGAAGGCTATTATATAACTATGAAAGAGCCAGTTCATCAAGAATATAGCAATCATAAATATATATGCACTAATATCCAAGCAACAAGTATGTAAAGCAAATATTCACATATCTGAAAGGAGAAATAGATAGCAGTGCAGTAATAGTAAGAGACTATTCCCCTATTTTCAACAGTATATAGCATTCAGATAGAAAATCAATATAGAACAGTGAACTTGTACACCACCACAGCCCAAACGGACCTAATTGATATATACAGAATATTCTACCCAACAGCAGCAGAATACACATTCTTCTCAAATACATATGGAACATTCTCTGATAGATCACATGTTATGTTACACAATAAGTCGAAATAAATTTAAGATGACTGAAATACCAAACATCTTTTCTGACTACAATGGAATGAAACTAGACATCAATAACAGAAGGAAAACTGGAAAAGTCACCAGTACGTGGAAATTAAACAGCACATTTTTTCAGCAACAATTATTTTAGTGTAGTTCTGCCACAACCTTGATTTTAGCCCTGCAAGACCCATATCAGTTTTTTGACTTGTAGAACATTTGTTTTAAGCCACCAAATCTGTGACTATTTGTTACAGCAGTAATAGTAAAGTAGTACAGAGTAACTCCCCATTTATTACCAAATTCCCATTTTATAGAAAAATTTCTCTAGTGAACCTGGCATACTATCTCACTGCAGTCCGAGTCTTCACCATATAAAAACTGAGAAAGCTCCCATGATTTATTAGGTCCCATCATAGAAGGATAGGATATTTTATTTAAGAGTTTTAGTGGGAAAAAGATATGTTCTTTTTAAGAGCTTTAATTTCCAAATTTCCTATGTATTATAAAATAAAAACAACAGTAAGTTTCTTTATTCTAAAAATCAATGTACCAGAGAATGGAGGACATAATTCTATTTTGGCAAATCCTCTAGCCAAAGTCCACTGAGCCATCCTATTACCAAAATAGGTCAGTGTGGTCTTTTTGCAGATGCTTATGCATATGGTACATATATAATGTACTGAGAACCTCAGAAGCAGCTTTTGGAACCATTCCATATAAAAATGGATGATTGTATATTCCATATTTAAGGTTCATAACCAAGAACTTCACTTATATCTTTACCCAATCACTATAGGACATTGCAGCTGGTGAAAACAAAAATGGAACTTTGTCTTGAAAATTTATCATTGCCCAATGTCTTGCATGAAAATACTTCATGGAGTTTACCAAAATGTAGAATCACTGCAAAATAATGTATGGCATAACATGCTTTAGAACATCCTCAAGCAGTTTAGAAGAGTAAGTCCAATAGGAAACCAGTGCAATCTTCCTACTGCGTGGGAGACTTTTCCATTGCTAGGCTCCCGCAATTTGGATAACTTCTCTCTGGCTCCTATACTACCTGGTAGCCAACAGCATCCACCACCTGTCAGCTTTCATCAACAACTCTTTCAGAGTGCCTCTGATAAGTTATATACCCTTGAACTGCTTTCTCTCATAACCTAAATGTGAACTTGCATCAATTTGCACTGGTGCAGCACGATGGTGACTTCTCTTTCAGTGAGTCATGGTTTACCTTCAGCATCACTGTCTAGATCTCAGCATGGGGTAGGAAGCTCTTCATCGGGCCTTCTCCAAGCCCTAGTGTAGTGAATGCTCTTTATTTTTTTTTTTTAAAGATTTTTTATTTATTTATTTGACAGAGAGAGACACAGCAAGAGTAGGAACACGAGCGGGGGGAGTGGGAGAGGGAGAAGCAGTCTTCCCCGCGGAGCAGGGAGCCCGATGCAGGGCTTGATCCCAGGACCCTGGGATCATGACCTGAGCCGAAGGCAGATGCTTAATGACTGAGCCACCCAGGCGCCCCAGTGAATGCTCTTTAAATCTGCTGTTTCTGTATTCTTCAGATGTTTCTTTTCTTCTAACTAGTCAATTCATTATTACTCTAGTTCCCTGTTAATATTAACAATTCTATATACATATATGTTCTATATATTCTATTTTATGTGTGTGTGTGTGTATAGATATATAATTTTCTCTCTCTATATATATATATATTACTAGGTAGTTTCTGTTTCAATTGGATCAGAACTAAAAAATCATCCCAATGGTTAGCACACCCTAGGGGCTCAACTAATATTAGTTGAACAAGTAAATGGATGAATGAGGAATGCTCACTAATTTTCAAACCACCAGTGGAGGGGATGGGAAAAACAATAGCAACAACAGTAACAACACTACCACCACCAACAACAGCAAATCTTTTGGGCAATGGTTCATTGACAGCTTGGGCAATGTAAATGTAGCATGTTGCACAAATTCATAGCTATTTCTGAATAGGACCAAGGAAATCAGAGACTGATAACATCATTGCTACATAATGCTTCTTTTCAGACAGATTTGGCAATAATCTCAGTTGATTTGTGAGTAGAACTTCTACCAGGTGAAAACCTGGCATAAAAAATTATACCTTTGGAAGGGTCATCTTTAGTTCTAGATTAAAACCGCTATTCCAGCACAATCACTAAAACTGATCTGGGGGGAAAATGCTTATTTAACTATACCTAACAAATTATGTTTGAATAAGTTTTTATTGATTTTTTTCTTCTGTGCTATTTGAAGTGCAAACTCAAATTCTGTTCAGAATTTTTGAAGTATTCAGCTAGTTGGCTTTAACCACAAAAGTTATCTGGGCATAGAGAGGCCTCCTGATATTTCCAAATGAATGGAATCTGTTTGCATACTTGTTGGCCACAGGCTCATGAAAAGAGAGGAATCTTTAGCCTCCCACAGAGTTATATGCTTTGCTCTTCAGTGTCATTTTGCAGCATAGTACATTTTGAAAATTCTGTCTCTAACTGTATTGAATAGTGGTTGATCAAGGTATATCCCGCCAGTTTGTTTATAAATATTTAAGGGTAAAATTTTCTTTTTTTTTTTTTAAGATTTTATTTATTTATTTGACAGAGAGAGAGACAGTGAGAGAGGGAACACAAGCAGGGGGAGTGGGAGAAGGAGAAGCAGGCTTCCCCGCGGAGAAGGGAGCCCGATGCGGGGGCTCGATCCCAGGACCCTGGGATCATGACCTGAGCTGAAGGCAGACGCTTAATGACTGAGCCACCCAGGTGTCCCTAAGGGTAAAATTTTCTAAATAAAATGACAAGATACAAGAGAAATACAAGAGAAAAAGATGAGACAAATGTATTGTGTATTTAAAATAAAAGATGAAGTCTCTTCAGTATATTAAAGATTGATAGGTAATATCAATAGTTAAAATCATATGATTATCATAGAACAAATCACAATAAGGACTCAGTAATGACTGAGGTTGGTGAGGCCTAAACTATAAAATTGTTGATTGCCAAAAAAAAAAAAAACAACATAAAATTGTTGATTGCTTTTATTTCATATCTTTCCCTTTTTAATTTTTTTTTTTTTGAAAGAGAGAGAGAGAGAGTGAGAGTGGGAGAAGGGGCAGAGGGAGAGAGAGACTCTTTTTTTTTTTTTTAAAGATCTTATTTATTTATTTGACAGAGACAGAGATAGCAAGAGCAGGAACACAAGCAGCGGGAGGGGGAGAGGGAGAAGCAGGCTTCCCGCCGAGGAGGGAGCCCGATGTGGGCCTCCATCCCAGGACCCTGGGATCATCACCTGAGCTGAAGGCAGTTGCTTAATGACTGAACCACCCAGGCGCCCCTGAGAGAGGGACTCTTAAGCAGCCTCCACACTCAGCACAGAGCCAGCTGAGGGGCTCCATGTGGGCCTCAATCTCAGGATCCTGAGATCATGACCTGAGCCAAAATCAAGAGTTGGACACTAAAACAACTGAGACACCCAGGCGCCCCTCCCTTTTCAGTTTTATGTTAGCTTGCTGGTAACAGGTTTCCTTCACTATCAGAGAGTAGAGCACTCCTATGAAAACTTCCATAAGCAAAAATGGTGTAAAGCAAAGAAGCAGTTACCACTAATTTATATGGGAAAATTTTTGAACATTCTCAGATCCCCAAAAATAACCTCTCTTAGGCTTTTCTGATACTTTAGGACACATCTTACTAATGGATCCACAAAATAAATTGAGATAAAGCACAAGTGCTCATAGACACAGTTCAAAGCTATGGCAGCTTGATGCCGAGATACTGAGTATAGTTCCTAGAGAGAGAGCTTGGGAGTGCCTCCAGAATGGCTCACCACAAAACAAACACTGACCTCTATTTTTCATTTCCTCTTTTTTTCATAAAAGCAAACTCCTCTTTGGATTTCTTTGGTTAGCAAAAAAAAAAAAAAAAAAAGGTGCTAATGTAAGCCTTTTGCAAGTGTGAAGTGGCATAACATGAACTTCCAAAAGTAGGGAAGAACTGTGCAGAGATTACTGTTTTCCATTGTCTTGGGACGTTACTAATAGTTCAATATGAGATATGACATCTACTGGTTAAAGATTTCTAAAAAGAGTCTAAAGAGAAAAACATGAAGGCATTGAGAATGTAGGGGGGGAAAGTTCAAAGAACAGAGGGAAAGAAAAGTAGAGCTGTAGAGGAAAAGAAAATAACTGCATTTCTAATTAAGAGTTGACATCAAGCTCACATCATGCAGGATGCTTCCACAATTGAAAATCATCTAAAATCTATGCATGATTTTCATTTTTAAGTTACATATCTTAGACATGTGGAGAATCACCTGATATACTTTTAAACACTGTAGTAAACTTGGCTTTTGCCATGTATAGATTCCTCATTCCCCTTAAGGTGGGATATTTGAAATAAATATTTTCTTTCAATAGGAAATGGACTCTTTTGTCCCCTGAGTCAATCAAAATTTGTATAAATTCAGAAGAGAGGACATTTCTCATTAAATGTACATTTTATATTCATATTTTAGGAAAGCACTCAATTTTTTACTGCCACAGATATCTTTTGAAGGGCTAAGAGACACAATTTTTATGTTTAGTCTTACAACTATATTACAGCAAGGAAGGATGTAAGAAGGGGATTATTAGAAAAAAAATGTTATTCAAAATGGCAGAAATATATATATATATATATTGTATGATTTACGAAGTTCTGACCTAAGTAGAGTAGTTAAAGTCTAGAAATTTTTTCTCCCATTGTTACTTTCAACTATGATCATTAAATCTCTATTTCCTGATCTACAAAAATATATCTGGATGATCTCACAGGTTATTAGTCACTCCCTCACATTAAATATAAAAAAAAAATTATGTTTAAAACCCCAGTCTCACTGTTGATTTAATCCTATGAAGTCCACCCCACTCAGGCATACTCAGGTTGGTTTCTTACAGTAGCTTAAGTAGAAAGAGAGCATTGGCCACTCTTTCACTTCTCTTCTTCCTACCCCAGCACACAGCATAGGAAGAGGGTGGGTATCATTGTCTGATTCTGAGATACAGTCTTCCTCTCTCTTTTGAAGATTCTTACCACTCTGGGATTGAGGTTGAGATGAGCAATAGAAGAGGCAAGTAACTTCATTTACAATCTGTTCATTTTGCTTTGGTAACAAGGTATCTATGTTTTCACTCCTGCTTGTGTTGCTTATGTCTCCTACTAGTGGCTTCAGCCCACAATGTCCATGAATTTCTAGGAACAATGTTTAGCTTTACTCTGTTCCTTCTCTCTGTGGGGAGCTCTTTATAATGGAGCAGTTCTGTCTAAATATGGCTTCAGGAGTTGTCCATTATAAACCATCTCTGGGTTGTGTGCCACTTACACTGGTGCAGCCGACCCTTGAGCATTCCCATGAGCCATCTCCAACCTCTATGCCCAAAAATGGAGCCAAAGGACCACTAAGTAGTTCTCACTGCCTTCTTCCCAGAGATGCTATAGGTTCTTCTTGTTCCTCTGCTTTAGGCTTCTATCTCAAGCTACACTGCCTTAAAAAAAAGGCATTAAACACGGAGTCCAGGAACATGTGTCAGGTTACCCAAAGTGCTCCCTTAGAGTAGCATAAGGAAGATTCTGAGATTCAATGCTCACTTATCTTCCAGTGAGAAAATGAGATACCAGTCTCCTACCTTGCAGAAACCTCCAATTTCTATGTCTCTAAGGTGAGTCTCTACCTATAAATTCTTACTCTGCTTGGTGAGGAAAGAATTTCACTTCTTTCCCAAATAAGCAGGGTAAGTAAAACCATTTTATTTCTCATCAGTGGTAATCTAGCACTTTCTCTCTATACTTCCCCTCCATAGTGTTTTGATTACATACCCTAGTGGGGAGTGGGGTGGAGTAGGAGAGTGAGGAGAAAAGGAGTTCACTGTGAAAGACATGGTTTAGTCTGGTTTTATAAGCCTCGGAGATAGTGTCTGGCTCTATTGATGAGTGGACTTCTAAAAAGTATGTGGCATTGAGTATTCATTGCTTACGACTATGGACTTTAGTGCTATTTTGCAGGGCATCAGGAAAATTCTCCACTCAATATCTGTCACATACATATCCCTTCAACTTATACTAGGTTAGATGTTTTTTTAAATGTGTGACTTCTGTTGTCACTGGTCTCTATGCTGTCTTTCCTGCCTTGGTGAGTGGTAACTTCACTTTACATTTTTTCTGGCCAATTTAGAATGATCAACCCTTCCAATTTTCTTATACTTCACGTCAAAATTAATCAGAAGATACTCTCAGCTGTACCTTGACAATGTCCAGAAACTGAAGAACTCTGACCTGGAATACCTGTCCTATACTGGTTTAAGCTATCTTTTTTTTTTTTTTTTTTTGGTTTAAGCTATCTTTAACTCTCTTCTGAATTATTGCAATAGCCTCCTAACCAGTCTGGTTGCTGAAGTTCTAGCTTTCCATCCTTCAGCCAATTCTCTGCAAAGCTAATAGAGTAATTCTTTTAAGTCGTAAATCTCATATTTTACTTCATTAATGTATTTTCAAAATCCTCCAGGGATTTCCAATGTACTTCAGAGTGAATCTAAGGCCATTAGAGTCTGTCTCCCTGCCCTACTAAGCTCTTTGCTATTCCTTAAATGGTTGGCACATTCTAGCTTCAGGACATTTGCACTAACTCATCTTTGGATTTGGAATTGTATCTCCACAGATATGTACATGACTCATTTCCACAATATCCTCCAATATCACCATCAATATCAAACCATTACTGATTCCCTTACTTAAAATTTTAATTCTACCTTACCATCTTCATTCCTAAACTTTATCACTATTTTATTTTTCTCTATAGGACTGATTATCTCAAGGCTCCTTATTTGCTTAGCACAAGGAATATTACTTATTAATGACTGCTTAATAAACAATTACCAAATCTCAGTGGCATCTAATAATCCAATTTTCTTTTTCATGTGTCTGGGGTCAGCTGTAAATTGGCTTTCTTGCTTACTTTTGGTTGCCACTTATGTTCTGGTCTACTATGAGTTTTTGTTGGAGACGCAACATGGAAGCTAACTGGAAGAAACTTTTCTTTGCAATGACAAGTGATCTAAGAAGTCATAGTTTCTAAAAGGTGTACATACTGACTTCAGACACACATTTTGAGCATCTATTTGCATTATACCTACTAACATCCCATTGTCCAAATTAACCTCATGTGATTTAGAGCAAATTCAAGGGTGGGGAGATGCATAAGGAGATGCACACACTCTGCCTATGGAGACAAAAGAGTGTATTTTTTAAAATTATTTAATGTATCACATATATACAGATAGAATTTAACCAATTGCAATAGGTGAAAATATTTAGATCCCATAATTATAAAAATATTTTACCTTCTAGTATATTAGCCAAACTTTATACAATTAAATCAGACAAATATAAGGAATTTTAAGTTTCTACTAAAGTTTCTAATGAGACTTCTTTTGACCCTGTCATTGGTACTTGCTGTCAGAGGATACATGGGATTTAGAAGAGTGAAAGAAAAGACAGAAGAAAGTCTTCAGCAAGCAAGTTAGTTAAGCAAAGGTTCAGAGGAATAAAAACTTCAAATAGTATCTAAGTTTTCCTTCAGTCTTACTCCCCAAATAATTCAGCCCAAAACTGTTAGATAAGACTGGCAGGCACAGGCTTTGCAGGAGCCCCGGTAGGGGAAGAATGTCTACGTGGGAGAGAAAAACCATATGTTAAGATTACTTTTGAGAATAATCCATCCCGGCTTTTTAGTTCTATTTTCCTTACTACTTCTTCTTTCTCACCCATGTTACTTGACTAAATGTCAACGTTTCCTGATAAATTTGCTTGTTGCACCTTATCATTTTATATATTCTCTGGTTCATCATTTTGCTTTTTGCTTTAATGTTACTCTTTCTCTGTGTCTATATGAAAGCCTACATGAACCCTACCTTAGGAAGTCCCTTGATATCCAGAATATTCACAAAGATGGAATTTTTTTTGATTCTCAGTGTTGTGAATGTAAACAGCCAACCTCATGATGTGAGAACCTCAAAATGCAAGTATACGTTAAATTCTCCTACCAAAATATTTCATTAATTGAGCTAGTAACTCTCCTACAAGGTAACTCAACTGCAGGATGATTATATAGGCTGCTGGTCAGAGTAAGAGGTGGCTGTTTTGAGGTCCAACAATGTTTGCTAGTCTAATCATTAAGTTGTAGTAAAATAATTTGGTACAGATTACATTATCCATTCATAAGGAATCCCTCACAAAAGGGTTGTAGCCATGCCAGACACTACAAAGCTTCTAAAGTTGGCAGAGTAACTGCCAGGTACATTTTCACTTCAGAACCTTAACAAACAGATATTCTATCCCACATTCTACAATTCCCTAGGATTAAAATATTCCCTGTTTCTCCTGTTTCCCCCATGACACTTCCCATACATATTTGATGTGAGAGAGAAATCATAGCTATATTTCTTCAGAATGTATTAGTTTAAACTTACCCTTATTTTATTTTTAGTATATGCCCTAACTATACTTGCACTATTAAAAATGAAGACACATTAATGAATATATGAACACAAAAAATAGTTACTTTTGCCCATGGATCATATAAAGAGATTATAAGTACATTATTTAAAATTACTTGATACTGATAATAAAATTTGATTATATTCTAATTTTAGAGGGGTGTAATGAAAAGTACTGAAGAGGATGCAGGGATGTTAATTTCAATTTGATCTCTGTCTCCAAAGAACCAATGTTTTATGGTTCAGAGGCATTTTAAGACTTCTTGTCCAGTTTTATAAATTTTATAATAATAAAGATCAAAAAGGATAAGTTACTTACCCTAGAGTAATAAGCTCACTGTCTTGATTCCCAGACTTTCTACTATACTACTTATGTCATTAAATAGTTGTGTTTTTCATATGGGTCCTAATTCCTAATCTTTAGCTTAAAAGATAAAATCTAATTTAATTTTATTGTCTTTCTTAAAGTATTTGCTATACTTGATGTCTTCCTAGAGTGCATTCAGCATATCACTGCTTATAGATTTATATAAATAAATCCTTATTGATTTTTCTGTGTGATGGGGTACGCAATTTGTATCACCTTTCTTAGGTTGCTTTATTTATTCCCTTCCCCTTTATCAATTTTCTGAGAGAAAAAACATTTCCCATCTGGGTTGGGAAACCTCTCCAGTTACATGCCTAATCCCTATCACTTTTCTTTAGGTTCACTATAATATTCTTAAATTTGTCTTATGAAATATCATTCATAACATCTTGAATATAGTAGCTTCTGGAGTAGTTGTTTAATGCATTCCTGTTTTAGAGGATTTTTACTTTATTTTTTATTTTTTATTTTTTATTTTTTGTAAGATTTTATTTATTTACTTGACAGAGAGAGACACAGCGAGAGAGGGAACACAAGCAGGGGGAGAGGGAAAGGGAGAAGCAGCCTTCCCGCTGAGCAGGGAGCCCGATGCGGGGCTCGATCCCAGGACCCTGGGATCATGACCTGAGCCGAAGGCAGATGCTTAACGACTGAGCCACCCAGGTGCCCCAAGGAGGATTTTTACTTTAATAGGTAGAAGTGAAACAAGTAGCAATCTCAACTCTCCTGCATATTCGCCATCATTTTCATATTAAGCAAATAAGACCAGACATTTTTTTATTATTTTATTTTTTGAGACCAGGAATTTTAAATTGTAATAAAGTTTTCTAGAACAGCAGAGTAAAACTGTCTCTTAAACCAAATGTTATTTCCTGACTAACTACTAATCAGTGGGATTTCATAAATTTAAATTTCATTCTGGTAAAATATTCATAAAACCATATGTTATAAAATGTTATCCTGTGAAACATGAGAATATTTAGAAATAGGAAAAAGTGACCTGTGCTGTCAGCCAGAAAAAAAAAAAGACCCAAGGATTTCTCTTTCACTATCCCTTCAACAACTAATAAGCTAAGATTTATATAGATCATAGCACAATAGAATTTCAAGACAAAAAATAACACTAATCAGTACAAACTCTCAAGTTACTGGTAAGGAATATGAAAACTAGAGAGGTAAAATACCAATAATATTAACAAAAAAAATTCTATTGAAAACTAGTGTTTATTGAACACATAACACAATTACACACTTAGCTTGTATTATTTTATATACAGAATAATCTTTGAAGTAGTCACTTTATTAAAAAAGAACTACACATTAACATAGTGGAAGAATTAGAAACTGGGTTTTCAGAATCTCAGCATAGTGTCACTTTTAACTCACTAGTTTACATACTAATTATAAATATTTTTGAATCATTAAAATATTTTGCCAGTTTCTGTGGATTGCATGAGGCATTTATGCTTAATATAAATAGTCTATGTTATATTAAATGTAAAACAAAACCATGATCTACTATAGGTTTGATTTACAAATACAAAACCATAATGACTAAATCTTCCTTCTAATGAATTCAGTGGAAGAAAAGGATTCTCATGATTACCATTCAAGCTTACAGAAAATCTATCCTACACTCAGCTCAGGCACAGACACAAACATTTCTGAAAAATATTATAAAGTTATGACCCAGTAAGAAAATGCTCTTAAAAACAAAAACAAAAACCAAAAAGCCTCTTCCAGATATTCATGACTGCCTCATACCAATGATATTTTAATTAACCATGGAATAATTTGGCAACTGGTAATTTTGGAAGTGTGAAATGCAGGTATTTTTGATAGAAGCCAGTGAATTATACTAATTTATTTATCTAAGAGAAAAACTACATCTAAAAAGCCATAGTTAAATTTAATTTAGAGTTCTGTGATGTGCTAAAAATAAGAAAAAAGATAGGATATAAAATAACATTTCTAAAAATTCAAAGCAGAGCTTTTAGATTTCATTTACTTCCATTAAACTTATATGAAGCAAGACTTATTCTTGTAGTTTTATATCTACCAAATCAATTTTAGTAGTTTACAGTAAGTCTTTATTTTCTCAAAGATAAATCTAAAAGACAAAATTCACATGAAACGTGATATACTTTGGGTAATTACCATTGGAATGATTTATACATCCATGTACTGGTTTAACATTGTTTGATGAAATCTATAAACACTAGAGTATGATAAACATAGTGTATGTGTACTATGGAAAGAGGGATATTGGAAAGAATTGGGTGTCTGTGAGGGATCTTACAGAGGTGAAATAGAGTCTCTACCTTCAAGCAGCTTACATTAAAGAGGGTGTGTTAAAATAACTATGCAGGGCACCTGGGTGGCTCAGTCGGTTGGGCGACTGCCTTCGGCTCAGGTCATGATCCTGGAGTCCCGGGATCGAGTCCCGCATCGGGCTCCCTGCTCAGCGGAGAGTCTGCTTCTCCCTCTGACCCTCCTCCCTCTCCTGCTCTCTCTCTCTCTCATTCTCTCTCTCAAATAAATAAATAAAATCTTTAAAAAAAATAGCTATGCAGATAACAATTATACAAGTTAAAGAGCAACATCTGGAATAAGAAACTATGGCATAATACAAAAAAACAAAAACAAAACAAAAACAAAAAACCCAAACCAAAGCAAAAAAAAAAAAACAAAACAAAACACAAAACTGTAGAGATAAGAAAGTCTCCCTCACATCCTTAGCAGCTCTAGAATTTTTTTGTAGGAAGAACTTAGTGGTGGACCTCTGTGTGCTCAAGGAAGATGATAAGGCAAGGGCGGGTTGGAGGCTTACCTTAGACATATGCTTTGTATAGCAACAGTGACAGGTATCTCAAGGAATTGCAGATTTCTGAGGAAATGACACGGAAGAATATGGTGATGGGAAACAAAAGGTAATATTTTAGGAGAAATAATTTCACAGAGACGTAGAGATATAAGAAGTGCTTTATTTACAAAAGAAATTAGTTTCTGCCATCTGGGAAAAATATGAAGCAGGCCTAATCCTAACCTTTTCAGGATTTTGCATGAGATTACCAAAAGATATTTACATATCATATATCCAGATATATACATGTATAAATGTTATAAATACATAAATTTTATTACTATTAAATATGCTCTATTCTTGTCCCTTGATAAATTTACCTGATGTTTTATGTAACAGTGTGTTAGATAGATTCACTTACTGCATGCCTCTTTTTTCATGGAAGCAGGGAAGGAAGAGCCATTTACTAATCCTGGCCCATACTGAGTCTTACTTTGCCCCACAGGAATCTCACATCCATGTGTGTGGACATAGCTCACATGAGTAAACTCCATCCAAACCCTCACTATTTGAGCTTAGGGGTACCCAGACCAGCAGTAATTATGACCTTTGGGAAGATAAATCTGTGGAAGACAACTGAGAAGATGCTAGACATTGAGCTGAAATGAAATGAAAATATTAGGAATATTCTCTTGCCCATACCCCAAAAAAATGACTGGATAAGAGCTAGAAATTATAGATGAAGAAGCTTAGATATTCTGGTAAAGATACAACCAACCTGAGTCAGAGACAAGTGTACAAATGTTAGCACATTCAGTATAATTCTGGAAAAATCAAGTGTTTGTGACTTTAATATAGAAGTAAGTTTATACCACCTATGAGGTGTCACTGATTATCAGTCATTTTTTCTCATATTTTTTAGCAATTAACCATCACACTTATTTTGAATTAAATATAATTGATGAATATTAAATAAGTAATTATTTTCTGAAACAATGTATCTGAAGTGTTGCAATAAAATCATCCTTATTGCTTATAAATTTACAGTTAATAAATTATTTTTGTTTTATTAAAAAATCCTTAAAGTAAGGTTAAGTATCTTATTAAATATCTTCCATTTTCATGGGAATATAGTTAACTTTTAAGTTCTAGAAATACACACTAACTTAAAAACTTTTCTTAGAAAAGCCACTTGTTAGAGATGCATCTATAAGATACATTGTCACAAGTTATAACTCAAACACAAATTCTTGGTTTATTTTTTATACATTTGTATAGTTAGTAGCACAGCATAAAGAATCAGGTAGATTTGAATTCCTATCTACAACTGGACACATTCTAGTTGTGTGATCTTGGGCAAGTAACAGTCTATATATCAGAGATTGTTAACTAGTCTTCAGAGTCTTTGGGGCCCCTGGGTGGCTCAGTTGTTAAGTGTCTGCCTTCAGCTCAGGTCATGATCTCAGGGTCCTGGGATTGAGCCCCACATCGGGCTCCCTGCTCTGTAGGAAGCCTGCTTCTCCCTCTCCCACTCCTCCTGCTTGTGTTCCCTCTCTCACTGTGTCTCTCTCTGTCAAATAAATAAATAAAATCTTAAAAAAAAAAATAAACCTAGTCTTCACAGTCCATTCTCTTCTTCTCTATACTATATATGTATCAAAGGACATGATTAGACTATATTTAATATGCCCAACCCCTCAGGATAAACAGAGCCACCTGTGAGAAAGAGCACAGCTTGGACACTGGCTGCCTAACTTGCTTACACCAAGCCCCACACCCCCTGCCCTCTGGCAGGACTGCCCTTCTTGGTCAAGTCTGCCTCTGTCCCAGGCATGGCAGGCCCCTCCCCCAGAAGACCAGCACAAACCCTGCCCACACCATGTCTTCTGACCAGAGAGTTCTGCACGTCCTCAGTTCTGGTGGAGTTGGTGTCAGGTCTCATTTCACAAGCAGACTGGAACACACCTAGTTAAAACTCATAATAATATTAGTATTATAAGAGTTTCAGAAGAAGAGAGAGAGAAGAGGACAGAAAATTTATCTGAAGAAACAATAGCTAAAAACTTGTAATTAATTATTGTAATTATATTTATAAAATACAGTGATAAAGAGAAAAGTCTTAAACAGAAACACAAAAGTCAGTAATTTACAAGGGAAAACCTGTAAGGCTAGCAGATTTTAACAGAAAATTGGCAAGCCAGAAGGGAGTTGCATGATATATTCAGTATGCTGAATGGGAAAAATTTGAAGTAAAAAATACAATATCCAGCAAGGCTATCACTCAGAATAGAAGGAGAAATAAAGAGTTTCCCAGACAAACAAACACTAAAGGAACTCATGACCATTAAACCATCCCTACAAGAAATGGTAAAAGGGATCTGAATACAAAGGAGAGACCAAAAGTGGCAAAGGCAACAAAGGATCAGAGAAAATAGAAACAATGACAAAACAAGTAGTTAAATGGCAATAAATACATATCTATCAATAATTACTTTGAATGTAAATAGATTAAACTCTCCAATCAAAAGAGGTGTCAAAATGGATTAAAGGAATGAGAGCCATCTATATGCTGCCTACAAGAGACTCATTGTAGACCTAAGGACACCTGCAGATTGAAAGTGAGGGGAATGGGGAACCATTTATCACACAAATGGATGTCAAATGAAAGCCAGAGTAGCAGGGGTGCCTGAGTGGCTCAGTTGGTTAAGCATCTGCCTTCCACTCAGGTCATGATCCTAGGGTCCTGGAACTGGATCGAGCCCCGAGTTGGACTCCCTGCTCAGTGGGGAGCTAGATTCTCCCTCTCCCTCTGCCTCTGCCTCTGCCTCTCTCCCTGGCTTGTGCTCTCTCTCTCTCTCTCAAATAAATAAATAAATAAAAATCTTAAAAAAGGCCAGAGTAGCAATACTTATATTGGACAAACTAGATTTTAAGACAAAGACTGTAACATGAGACAAAAAAAGCGTATTATATAATCATAAAGAGGACAATCCAACAAGAAGATATAACAATCGTGAATATTTGTGTTAAGATCTTTGTCTGTACCTAGGAATAAACCTAAACAAAGAAGTGAAATGCTCTGAAAACTATAAAACACTGGTGAAAGAAATTGAAGATCACACAAAGATATGGGAAGATATTCCATGGTCATGGATTGGAAGAACAAATATTATGAAATGTCCATAAAAGCCAAAGCAATCTACACAGTTAATTCAATCCCCATCAAAATACCACCAGCAATTTTCTTTTTTCTTTTTTTTTAAGATTTTATTTATTCATTTGACAGAAAGATACGGCAAGAGAGGGAACACAAGCAGGGGGAGTGGGAGAAGGCGAAGCAGGCTTCCTGCAGAGCAGGGAGCCCAACATGGGGCTCGATCCCAGGACGCTGGGATCATGACTTGAGCCAAAGGCAGACGCTTAACGACTGAGCCACCCAGGCGCCCCTACCACCAGCATTTTTCACAGAGCTAGAACAAACAAACCTAAAATTTGTACAGAATCACAAAATACCTCAAATAGCCAAAGCATCTTGAAAAAGAAAAGCAAAGATGGAGGCCTCATAATGCTGGACTTTTAAGTTTTATTATCAAGCCATAGTGATCAAAACAGTATGGTATTGGCACAGAAACAGTCATATAGATCAATGGAACAGAATAGAAAACCCAGAATAGAATCCACAACTATATGCTCAATTAATCTTTGACAAAGCAGGAAAGAATGTCTAATGGGAAAAAGACAGTCTCTTCAAAAAATGGTGTGGGAAAATTGGATAGCCACATGCAGAAGAATGAAGCTGGACCACTTTCTTACACCATACACAGAGATAAATTCAAATTGGATGAAAGACAAATGTGAGATGGGAAATCATCAAAATCCTAGAAGAGAACACAGGCAGTAACCTCTTTGACATCGGCCATAGCAATTTCTTTCTAGATATGCCTCCTGAGGCAAGGGAAGTGAAAGCAAAAATGAACCATTGGAACTTCATCAAAATAAAAATCTACACAGTGAAGGAAACCACCAACAGTACTAAAAGGTAACCTACAGAATGGGAGAAGATATTTGCAAGTGACATATCTGATAAAGGGATAGTATTCAAAATCTATAAAGAACTTATCAAACCCAACACCCCAAAAATAAATAATCCAGTTAAGAAATGGGCAGGAGACATGAATAGACATTTTTCCAAAGAAGACATCCAGATGGCTAAGAGACACATGAAAAGATGCTAAACATTACTCATCATCAGGGAAATACAAATCAAAACTCCAGTGACATACCACCTCACACCTGTCAGAATGGCTAAAATGAACAACATAGAAAACAACAGGCATTGGTGAGGATGTTGAGAAAGGGGAACCCTCTTAAACTGTTGGTGGGAATGCAAACTGGTGCAGCCACTCTGGAAAACAGTATGGAGGCTACTGAAAAAGTGCCAAATAGAACTACCCTATGATCTAGCAATTTCACTACTAGGAATTCACCAAAAGAATACAAAAGCACTGATTTGAATGGGCACATGCACCCCAATGTTTATAGTAGCATTATCATCAATAGCTAAATTATGGAAAAAGCCCAAATGCCCACTGACTGATGAATGGATTAAGTAGAGGTGGGGTGTGTGTGTGTGTGTGTGTGTGTGTGTGTGTGTGTGTGTGTGTATAATGGAATATTACTCAGCCACTAAAAGAATGAAATCTTACCATTTGTGCCAACGTAGATGGAGCTAGAAAGTATTATGTTAAGTGAAAAAAGTCAATCAGTGAAAGACAAATACCATATGATTTTATTCATATGTGAAATTTAGGAAACAAAATAGATGAACATATGAAAAAGAGAGAGAGAGAGAGAGGCAAACCAGGAGGCAAACCTGTCCAGCGGGGAGTCTGCTTCTCCCTCTGCCCTTTACCCCCCACCTCCCAGCTCATGCTCTCTCTCTCACTCACAGTCTACACCCCACTCTCTCTCTTTCTCAAATGAATAAATAAAATCTTTAAAAAAATAAAATAACTTTTGATACCTGCAATTGAGTATCAACTAAAAGCAAGGTCTGGATCATCAATATTTGCTATCTTAGAATATTTCCATCAAAATAAGGAGTTTAAAAATTTGGTTTATTGCTTCTGACTGCACTGGAGAAAGGGGGGAAAGAATAATATACTATCAAATTTATCAAATTTCTTTGCCAGAAAGCAAAAATTCTGAACTACTACTACAAAATAAGTGTCTATGTGTAAAGTAGGCTGCTTTATGAATACAAACTATCAACAATATTTTTTTCAATCAACAATGTCAGTGGGAGAATTGAATTACTTTTTATTATCTATATAAAAAGATGATCAAAAATTGTAAAGTGAAACATCTTAGGAAGGTAGATATCAAGCCATTAATTAATGAACATATTGTTTTATTATTGTGAATTCTGTGATTTTTTGGTATTTTCAACTTTAATATATTTGTTGTGATTTCTTTTATCATTTTAACTAAATATTCATTTTCATAACTACTATATTATTGGTAATTTTATATTCCTTTTCTTAATGTGGACCCAAAAAATTATATCACCTTCAGGCCTCCATAAAATCTGTATTTATTCCTTTCTATGCATGTATATGAAAGAATGAGAACTAAAGAAACAGAGTATGGTAAAGTGTAAAATCATGCCCTAGACTGAGTTTGAAACTCATTTCTCTCGTTTATTAGCTGTGATACCGACAAGTGATGTAACCTTCTTGTACTTGAATTCCCTCATCTGCACACTGAGGATAACAACAAAAACTTATAGTATCAAGCTGTAGCAAAGATTATATGGAGTGTTTAGAACAGAAATGCCTAGCATACATGAATATTTTCTGGAATTCCAGGATTAGTGGGAATTCTCTGCAGCATATTTATTGATATGAAATAGAATATCTTTTATAGATCCATGTCTTATATTAAAAAATCTAATAGAAAGAAATAATAAAAAATGATAAAGTAATGATAATACAGTATTTTTATTCTGGAATTCTGAGAAATCTGAAAGGAGCTATTATGAACTATTTTCCACATTTGCTTGCATGTTCTTACAGCCAATAGAAATCCTCACAAAATAGGATTTCAAATATTTTGGTGGAAAAGTGCAAGCAATTAACTTCAAATGATGACACAGTGGACTGACATCAATACCATGTTCTTTTCTGTTAAATACAATTATTGCTATATATTTTTCATTTTAATTGTGTGCCATGCCTGAGATTACCTTTGGTGTTCATGTCTCTATTCTAATATAGCAAATTTGCTATTTCAAGTACTGATATTATATGAAATGAAAATTATATATTGGAACTGTGACAATAGCATTGGGATATAGACAATACATTAAGATAGAAAATAATCTTATTCTGAATAATTACAAACTACACATTGCTTTTGGAGGAGGAAAAGGTGGACTTTAGGGGAAAAATGTGAAAACTACACAAATGAATAATTCAACTGAACTTTACTCTTAAAGATTGATTGATTGGTGAGAGAGAGAGAGGGAGAGAACAGGCAGAAGGGCAGAGGTAGAGGGAAAGAGAGTATTAAGCAGACTCTGTGCTGAGCACAGAGCCTGATGTGGGGTTCGATCTCACCACCCTGAGATCATGACTTGAGCAGAAACCAAGAGTCGAAAGGTTAACCAACTACCACCCAGGCGCCCCTATCCTTCTAATTTTGGAATATATGTTATTCTTAAAAGATTACTTCGAATAAATTGAAAGCTATAATAAAACTAGATTACTACCCCAGTGATGTTATTTTAGCAAATTAGAGCAACTTGAAAATGTCAATTAATATAAAAATACTAGATTTATAATTCAGAAAAGTGATATTTCCAAAACTACATTTTAATCCTAGATGCTTGTAAAAACAATATGAATTGTTATATATTTTTAATTAACTAATTAATTAATTTACTAATTAATTTATTTATTATACTGGGGGGAGAGAGAGAGCCAGAGAGCAACAGAGGGAGAGGGAGAAGCAGGCTTCCCGCTGAGGAGGAAGACCCACATGGGGCTCAACCCCAGGGCCGTGGGATCATGACCTGAGCTCTAGGCAGACACTTAACCACCCAGGTGCCCCTGAATTGTAATATTATAAGAGTAATGCTAATAACAAATAGACAAAAATTAGCTAAGATATAAAACCTAAGGTCAATTGATACTTTGAATATATGTCTTTATTTTTGTAGAAACATTTTTCTGGAGAGTAGAACCCCTAAATGTGCAAGACAACTAAATCTGAAAAGACACAGTGTGCCCTCAGGATGGGAATTCTATTAATCCTTTGTATTGGCCCTCTTGCCATTACTTCACTCCCTCTTTTTAACTAGAAACTAATTACTTGAGAAACATGCCAATATTGATAAAACATAATTTCACAGTATAAAATTAATTCTTACATTTTACTCTGAACTACATTTATTCACAATAATTTTCAAAATTTTACTACCTATCAAAATTCTTTATATAAAATTAAATATATATAAAATGTAAAATATGCAAAATATAAAATTCCATATATATGTATGATGTATGTTTGTATATATAAATGACCCTCCCCACATATATATTTCTGCACCATACTATATTTGGATAACATTTTTTTAATTCCTAGAATATCAATGATATGTTTACAATGAATGTAACTTGAACTATCATTCCTTTTTTCCCCGATGGGAAAATAAGAAGCAATGAAAACTAAATCTTCTTTTTTCTCTTTCCCACATGATAAAAATGGAAATATATTGCTGCCTTTAATAAACTTGGATAAGATTAAATGCTCTTTAGAAAGCATTGATAGTTTCTTACATTCTGTGTTTTTGCATACAATTAAAATCACCATCAAGTTTACAAAACTCACTGTCATTTCATTAATGACAGCTTTGGATTAAAATTGTGGATTTGGTGGCAGGTGTGAGACTTTAAGACAATTTTGTAGAAATTTCTTTCCTTTTTTAATTATCATAAATTCTCAAATAATGATCTAATGAACTTAAATAAGTCGCTGTGAACTGTGTAAGACTGTTGAATCACAGACCTATACCTCTGAAACAAATAATACAGTATATGTTAAAAAAAAAAAAAAAGAGAGAGAGTAGGAAGGGAAAAATGAAAGGGGGGATACCAGAGGGGGAAACGAATCATGAGAGACTATGGACTCTGAGAAACAAATTGAGGGTTTTGGGGGCAGGGGATGGGTTAGCCTGGTGATGGGTATTAAAGAAGGCATGTACTGCATGGAGCACTGGGTGTTATGCACAAACAATGAATCATGGAACACTACATCAAAAACTAATGATGTATGGTGATTAACAAAACATAATTTTAAAAAAAAAGCATACTTAGCAAAATATCCAGCAATTTCACTACTAATTATAGAGCCACGAGAAATAAAAAAATTTGCTTTGAAATTAAAAGCCTTATAATAATAACTGTGTTATATTGTGGTTTAAAAAAAAGAGAGGGCGCCTGGGTGGCTCAGTTGGTTAAGCGACTGCCTTTGGCTCAGGTCATGATCCTGGAGTCCCCGGATCGAGTCCCGCATCGGGCTCCCTGCTCGGCAGGGAGTCTGCTTCTCCCTCTGACCCTCCTCCCTCTCATGCTCTCTGTCTCTCATTCTCTCTCTCGCAAATAAATAAATAAAATCTTTAAAAAAATAAAAATAAAAAAAATAAAAAAATAAAAAAAGAGAATCACTCAAAAATTCTAGCTTGTGGTTTTCCTTTTCATGCTTTAATTTTCAATATTAGAGATATGATTTATATGCCCAAACTGACAATGTATTTACTTTGTATTCTTTCTAAAATTACTTATCACATATTACCTCAATAATTTGGTATAATTATGCATATTCTGTGATCCAGAAAGAATTTTAAATATGCTTACAGAAATTATTAATAGTGTTGGGAAAGCACCTATTTTATATGTAAATACTACTAGATTTTTTGTTTAGAACTTCTTTTAACCATCAAATCATAAGTATATGAATTTTATTTCATTGTTTTTTTTTTCTTCCCTTAGCTTTTTCTTTCTTTTATCAAAGCCATTTTTAGTGCCTACTTTGTGACCAACACTCTAACAGGCGTTATCTGCCCTTCATCTATTCATAGTCAGGCTGGACAAATATATAAAATAATCAGTATTCATACATACCTCCATAAAGCGTAATTATAACAGGATCTAATTATAAGTCTATAAAATATGTACCTGTCTTTTTAGATATAAAGACATAAAGGGCACAAATAATACTGCATTATCCCAACTGAACTGAAGTTAGACAATATCTTATGCATGGGAAAATGGCAAATAGAACTAGGTATACACACAAAATTACAAATCTTCACATGGAAATTATAAAGATCAAATTGTCAAATGAATATAAAAATACTATATTCCTATTCATTATCATATGATTAGAAGGAATGATTATAGCTAATTAACCTTGAATTTACCCACTTAACCATCCTGTTTTCATTTTGCCCATTTGACATCTGTTTGTAGTTATTTACAAACTTGTCACTTTCCAAGGCTGAATCCACCCTGGCACATTTTGACCAATCTCATGGTATGACTGTACAATAACAGAACGGCTACATAAAAGGAGAAACATTCAGTATACATCATAGAAGACTTACGTTTTTGATAATATCTAATAAAGTAGATTGTTATCTCTTTCTGAGCACTGAAGTTAAATTGGAGGAAAGAATGTTTTATTGAAAGGAGAGAGCAACTTTTGTCATCAGGGAGTGATGTTTGTATTGAGGCTTTTTCCTAGCTACTTTCCACTTTTGCTACTTTGGATATGTTTTTAAATGGCAGGATTCAGATTTTTCTTTATAGAATTAAGAAAACAACTCACCCAATTGTTGAGAGTACTATATGAGATAGATACGTGTATAATATCTAACACTGATGTGAAAAATGAATGATTTTAAAAGTATATAGTGCTGATATGCCCCAAAGATACAAAAGTATATAGTGCTGATATACCCCAAAGATACAAAAGTAGGGATCCGAAAGGGTACGTGCACTCCGATGTTTATAGCAGCAATGTCCACAATAGCCAAACGGTGGAAAGAGCCAAGATGTCCATCAACAGATGAATGGATAAAGAAGATCTGGTATATATATGCAATGGAATATTATGCAGCCATCAAAAGGAATAACATCTTGCCATTTGCAACGACGTGGATGGAACTGGGGGGTATTATGCTGAGCGAAATAAGTCAAACAGAGAAAGACATGTATCATATGACCTCACTGATATGAGGAATTCTTAATCTCAGGAAACAAACTGAGGGTTGCTGGAGTGGGGGGTAGGGTGGGAGGGATGGGGTGGCTGGGTGATAGACACTGGGGAGGGTATGTGCTCTGGTAAGCACTGTGAATTGTGCAAGACTGTTGAATCTCAGATCTGTACCTCTGAAACAAATAATGCAATATATGTTAAGAAAGGAAAAAAAAAAGAAGAAGAAGGATGTAGCAGGAGGGGAAGAATGAAGGGGGGGAAATCGGAAGGGGTAGACGAACCATGAGAGACTATGGATGCTGAGAAACAAAGTGAGGGTTCTAGAGGGGAGGGGGGTGGGAGGATGGGTTAGCTTGGTGATGGGTATTGAGGAGGGCACGTTCTGCATGGAGCACTGGGCGTTATGCACAAACAATGAATCATGGAACACTACATCTAAAACGAATGATGTAATGTATGGGGATTAACATAACAATAAAAAATTAAAAAATAAATAAATAAAAGAATATAGTGCTGAATATAGTGCAGGACACATTCTAGGCACCCAACACCTTTTTATTTCACTTTATCTCCCAACATATATTAGGAAAAAAACATTCAACATTATCAATGTAAAAATGTTAGAAAAAAATGAATGAAATAAGGAGTTCATTGTTTTTGTGGGCAGAATGCTACTACACCTAACTGATTTCCTTTTTTTTTTTTTTAAGATTTTATTTATTTGAGAGAGAGAATGAGAGAGAGAGAGCACATGAGAGGGGGGAGGGTCAGAGGGAGAAGCAGACTCCCTGCTGACAGGGAGCCCGATGCGGGACTCGATCCTGGGACTCCAGGATCATGACCTGAGCCGAAGGCAGTCGCTTAACCAACTGAGCCACCCAGGCGCCCTCTTTTTTTTTTTTAAGAGAGTGGGTGGGGGGTGTCAGGGGCAGAGGGAGGGAGAGGGGGAATCTTAAGCAGACTCCACACCCAGTGAGGAGCCCAATGTAGTCTGGATCTCAGGATCCTGACATCATGACCTGAGCCAAAATCAAGAGTCAGGTTTAACAGATTGAGCCACTAGGCACCCCACAATTTACTTTTTGTTCAGATAGTCTGGTGTTCTCTCAGGCACATTTTGGTCTAAAATATTTGCATCCTGTAAGAGAGAGAGAGAGAGAAGCATACCAAGAAATAGATTCTTAACTATAGAGAACAAACTGGTGGTTACCAGAGGGGAGGGAGGTGGAGGGATGGGTTAAATAGGAGTTGGGGATTAAGGAGTGCACTTGCTATGAGGAGAACCTTGTATTGTATGGAAATGTTGAATCACTATAATGTACCCCTGAAACTAATATAACACTGTATGTTAACTAATTGGAATTAAAATTAAAACTTAAAAAAAAGAGCAGTATAACTCTAATGTGTGCCTGTGATTTTGTTACTTATTTGCATTTATAGTATTTAAGTCAAACTAGATGTTCAAACATATTGAAATTATCTAAAAATCTTCATTTTTTTTTTCTGGCATTAGTTCTAAAGCTTAATGTGGCTAAATGATCTGTGGAAATGACAGATTTGCCACAAAAATATTACTATACTAAATACCAACATCTTAAATATCTTATGGCAAGTCTTAAAGAAAGGTAACACAATCTGTTTTTTAAAAAAACATAATTAAATATAATGTTAATACAGGCATTTAATGAACTTTTAATCTTTTCTTAAGGAATAGAGTAGTCTAGGTAGAGGAGGAAAATTTTTTTGATTTTCAAAAATAATTATGTATGTGTGCTATCTTACAAATGCATCAATTATCGCTGTCAAGGGTAAAAGGAAGATTGGACCATCATTTTGGTATTTCTCACATGTTATTTAGCGGGAAATCGGAGTTTACAAAATAAGATGATTAAGAATATCTAACTGCTGCTTTCAGAAACAATCATGATAATAATAGTTAACATTTGTCACTTACAACATACCCAACTCTAGGCTAAACATTTTACATGGCTTATCTTAGTTAACTCCCCCAACACCCTGGGCTGCAAATCTCTAGTATTATGTTGATATTATATAGTAGGAAACTGAAGAGTAATTATCCCAACTGCCATGGCTAATAGAATTAAAATTCAAAAAAGGACAGATTAGAAGAGTTTAATTAGGAAATTTGTGTGCCTTGCTTTGTATTCACAAGTAAGTTACATTCTGAACTTATATAGAGAAAGACAACAGAATAACCAGTTTTGTAGACAAATAAATATGTGAATGTGGTCCAGTTTCCATGGTGTTTATTTATCCTACAATATCCCAAACTAGTTTCTTGACCTGCCATGATTTTGTAAAACTAACTTGGAAATAGGCATATTCTTTTCCTGTTAATTTTATTTATTAACCAATTTGCAATGCAGAGTCATTCAGTCATTTAAAAGTATTTACTGTATATTTTAAATGAAATACTGACAGAAAATCCCTACCTCTATGAGAACATTATGCTGTTTGAAGTGGACTAGATGAAGTGGTGCTAATTAAACATCTGGCATTCACCCTCACTTCGCTGTTTTTGCTTATCCAAACAACATTTTGCAAAGGGAATTGAGTACTTTAAAAGATTGATGAGTAGAAGTACCATCCAAAGCATGAGCGTTTCATTACAATGAAATTTTAATAAAAATTTTAAGTTACCATCATTATTAATCAGACTAATTTGCAAGGTTTTGCCTTTTTTTGTACAAAAACATAAATAGCTTTCAAATAGAGCTGTAACTCATTAAGCTGAAACTATTACCTTTGTAAGAAGAGGCAAAAGTTATTTGTAAAATAATAGCCTATGTTCTTCCTTTTAGGACTGTATAACATTAGAAATAGAGTACATGAGACTCTTTATCCATGTATGGGTATGTTTAGCATATGCATAACATAGAGATCCTATAAACTTTAATCAGTAAGTAGTATGGCCAAATATGCATGTTAAAGATTTAACACAAAAAAATTTATTTTCAGAGTGTGAAAATTATTTAGATAAAATCATAACCTCTTGGATCATGACACGGTACTGAAAATTAAGTTTCCTTTAGCTTTATTGTCTGGTGTGTGATTTTATTTTATTTATTTATTTTTAAGATTTTATTTATTTATTTGTTGGAGAGAGAGGGAGAGAGAGCACAAGTAGGGGGAGTGGCAGAGGGAGAAGGAGAAGCAGACTCCCTGCTGAGCAGGGAGCCTGATGCAGGGATCCATGCAGGGCTGGATCCCAGGACTCTGAGATCATGACCTGAGCCAAAGGCAGACGCTTAACTAACTGAGCCAACCAGGTGCCCCTGGTGTGTGATTTTAAATCAGCTAATTAGTGAGATCTCTTAACTATTGGTTCTGAACCAAAAGAATATAGATAAAGGAGTCCAGAATGGTAGATTAGACATAGGGATGCCTAAAATATATCTTCTTATAAATGAACATAAGGTATCCCTCTGGTCTTTGCCCTACAGGGCACAGGATTTGGAAAGTCAAGCCTGGGCTGTATTTCAGCCCTTAGTGGCCTCTGAACAAGATGCCCTGGTGGAGGGCAAAATAGCACAAAATATGTGACTGCCCTGCTTTGTCCTAAGACCAACATGGACCTTCTAGTACTCCCAAACCCTTGATAAATGAACTCCCAAGCCCTTGATAAATGAACGTCTACTACTATAACTGTCACAAATAGAGCAGTTAGGAAAATGCAATTTTCCTTAGGTCTTAGGACAAAGCAGGGCAGTCACATATTATTTCCATTCTGCAAGAATGGAAATAATAACAAATGCTGTTTTAGGAAGGCAGATCTTAGTGAATGAAATGGAAAAAGAGTCTGAACCCCAGAGGTCAGTGTATTTCAGGTGCACTAAAGGTACAAGCATTTCTCTAACCTGAGGAGGAGCAGGTTAGGGATGTGGAGAAAAATTAAGGTAGGTAATAATCTTTCAATATTGTTCCTTAAAGGGGAGTGCAATTAATTATCTCTCTGTGGAAAAAGAAATGCACATAAGTATCTCTCTACCAGGAATGAGAACACGCAAATATAGAGAGTGGCAAGATTTCCCTTAAAAAAGTCATAGTTTCAAGTAAACAATATGTCTTTTAATTAAATAGAAGAAATGTATTATCATTGTTATTATAGACAATTAGTTTAAAATAAGCTATCTGGGGGTGCCTGGGTAGCTCAGTCAGTTAAGCATGTGACTTCAAGTCAGGTCATGATTTTGGGATCCTGGGATTGAACCCCGCCCTGCAGCAGGGAGTCTGCTTTTCCCTCTCCCTCTGCCCCTCCCCACGCTCATGCTTGCATTCTCTCTCTCTCCCTAATAAATAAATAAAATCATTAAAAAATGAAAATAAATAAAATAAGGTATCTGAAAAAGATAAAGTGTTAGGGTATAGTAAAACACTCTATAGGTTAATCTTTATTGACAAAATAATTTTATAGAAAGGATAGTGACCTTTCATTGATATATGTGCTAGTTAATAAATCATTCTTAAGAATTCATTGCAAACTGCAAACCCATCATCTGGCATGCATTCAATAAATTTTTCTTGTGCGTAAATATTGTGTTGTGTTTTGTGCTAGTCCTAGGTAATTCACAGATATGATTTATAGCCTATGTCTTCAAAGAGCTTATATTCAAATACAGGAAGACAGACAAATTGATAATTACCAGAGGATGTCTTAAGTGTTTTGATGGAAATAAATCAGTGTAAGAGAGAATATAAGTGGAGCATTCAAGAGAGACTACCTATCAGAAGTTTGAGTTGACTTGACTGGTTTCTCTGCTCTGGGTTTTACAAGACCCATACCAAGGTGTTGATCTTTTGGGCTCTTATCAAGAGGCTCTGGCAAGAATCTGCTTCTAAGCTCATTCTGGTTGGCAGAATCCAGTTTCTCATGATTCTGAGACTGAGGTACCATTTCTTTGTTGTCTGTCACTTTGTTCCTCTGTACTGCCTACATTCCTTCTTGAATTTTCCATGTCACCCCCATCAGCAATGGAAGGTTCAGTTCCTCTCAAGCTTTGAATCTCTCTAATTTCCCCCTTCTACCTCCTTTCATCTGCATCTTTCTTCTGTCTTCTCTTTTTCCTTTAAAAATTCATGTGATTAGATTGGGGCCACCATGATAATCCAGGATAATCTCCCTATTTTAAGATTAGCTGAATGATAATCTAGTCTCTTCATAGCAGTACATAGATTAGTGTTTGATTGAAGAGCCAGAGAATGATCTTGGGGGGATATATTTACTATTCTAACTGGCACAGAAGGTCATTTTTTGCATGTGGAATCAACTTCATCTTAAAGGGAAATAATTCTGTGCACAGAAGTAACAGAACCAACTCCACATTTTAGAAAGATCACTAGGACAGCAGTGTACAGTTTGAAAAATTAGGGGGCAAGGACTGGAGGGCTTCCAAGAGACCAGCTAGAATGCTCATTAAGTAATTAAGTTTAAAGGTAAGTGAGCAGGATCATAAGACAATAAGAGTAAGAAGATATCAGAGGGGATAAATTTTAATTGCACTAAGAAAGTAAAATATGCTGTACTTTGTTCCTTATTGTACATAAGAGAATAGATTCAAGAATAACTGTCATTTTTGGTTTAAGTAACTAGGTCAATAAGATTAACATTTACTAAATGTGAATAATACCCAGAGGAAGAACAGACTTCAGTAAAAATGAAATATCGTATTCAGGTTTAGAGAAAATGGATTCATTCTTGTTTAGAAATACTGATTTTCATATGCCTACAGGATTGGACAACTTCTAATCTGTTACCAGACACATAAGATTTGAACATAAAAAGTGGACTGAAATTACTACAAAGATTTGTGAGGAATCAGTGATTGGTACTTCAGAAAATGTACATCCACTGAGAATAGAAATCACAATTATAGGGGTGCCTGCCTGGCTCAGTTGGAAGAGCATGTGACTCTTGATCTTGGGGTTGTGAGTTTGAGCCCCATGTTGGGTGAAGAGATTACTGAAAAATAAAATTTTTTTAAAAAATCAAAATTATAATTTTCTGAAGCATTAGCAGTAGAGAGAAAATGAATCAAAGAGAGAATGGACATGGTAGAGCATGAGAAATGAAAAAAAGTATAGCTTGGGAATATTACGTAAACATTAGAAAATATGGGGTGCCTGGGTGATGCAATTGGTTAAGCGTCCAACTCTTGGTTTTGACTCAGGTCGTGATCTCAGGGTCTTGGGATTGAGTCCCACATTGGGCACTCAGCATGGAGTCTGCTTAACATTCTCTCTCCCTCTCCCTCCACCCCTTACCCCTGCACTTGCGCTTTCTCTCTAAAACATATAAATAAATCTTAAAAAAGAAAATACTAGCATTTTGTAAAAGTAAAACATTTAACATATAAAATCATCGAGAGAGATATTTTAATTAAAACAGAACTGCTCAGCAGAGGGCATATAATTCTCTATTTGTGTTGATAGGAAGGGGATTATATCAAAGATATTCCCCAAATACTGTAGAAGAGGAAAGGAGTCACTTTTCATTATTTTCATGTCCATTTAAAACAAAAACATAAGCACTTGGATTATTTTGAAAATGTTATATAACAAGAAGGGATATATGTACATCCCTATGCTTAAATTATTCATTGAAGTACTCGTGTATTAAAAGAATATTTGCTGACATGAGACAAATTCATGATCTATACTAATAAAAAATGTATGAACAAGATTAGTGTACAGTGCGAACTTTGTGAGATGTAATACACACAACAAATACAAAAAAATGTTTTTGAAATGATTTCCCTAGTTTTTATTTTTAAAATATATTCCTTTTAAAAATAGGGGAAAAAACATTAATCTTAATTAAAAGTGAGGCAAAATATATGCAATATAAGGTAATAGGTGAAAAAGAGAATTACACAGATGGTATAATGTACTGGAGAAAATGGAAGGAGATGAGATACAGACAACAATTGCAGTTATGGCTGTCTATAGCAGTAACATCTCCTCTACTAAAATGGGAAGGAAGGCTATAAGGATGATTGATGATGCTGATAAATTTGGAGGTGGAAGGCCTGGGAGCCATTATGTTCTCTATTAGGTAGGACTTAAGGTATTTAGCTGAGTGTGATGGGGAACATGACCAGAGCAAGGGCTTTGAGGAATGTGTAGTGATGTTTAGAAATAGCCACTGTATGGGCTGGTAGAGAATGGTGATTAGGGGAAAAGTACTAATTGCCTGTTGAGAGTTTTATAAATTTTCAAGAACCATGATAGAACTATAGTAATTAAGACCACTTGAAAATGATGTAAGAATAGACAAAACAGTGGCATATAATAAAAAGTCCAGAAACAGACCCATACATATAAATACCTTACAAGAAAGAAGTGCCACTGTACAATGGGTACAGTTAGGCTTTTTGATAAATAATATTAGGACAGGTAGTTATCTATAGCTTAAAAAATGAAACTAGATCAATTCTAGGGATATCAAAAACCTAAATTTGAGAGAAAAGCTATGGAGAATTTAGCTATTATTATGGAAGAATATTTTCCTAACTTCAGAGTAGAAAATGATTTATTAATTTAATTGAAGTATAACTAATAGAAAATAAGCTCTGTAGATTTTAAATGTTCAATATGTTCTGATCATGATATACACATGTGTAATTATTACAACAATAAAAGTATAAGATACTGTCATCACTGCAGAATGTTTGCCTGGGTCTACCAATTCCCAGTATCTACTCTGATAAGCAACCACTTTCTGATCTCAATCATTATAGATTAGTTTAGTCTTGACTTAATATAAATGGAGTTGTAAATTATATAACCATGTGTGTCCAGCTTCTTTTGTGGCAGGTATTTATTCTTTTTTATTGCTGGTTAATATTCCATCATACAAACATACCATGATTTATCAATCCACTCCTTTTGAATTGTGAAGGACTACAATTCTTTTGTGAACAAATATTTTTATTTCTCTTGGGTAAAACTAGGAATAAATTCTTGAGTCAAAGGAATTGAGATGTAATACTACATCTTTTTAATAATAAAATAAATTAATTAATTAAATAAAATTTAGTATAAAAATAACAGTAGAGAACAATGTCAATAATATTTACTTCCACAAAAGAGTATGCATTCTTTCCTCTTAGATCACTATAGTGGGAGCTGAATCCAAAGGATCTGTAGATAAACTAAATACAGATTTTGTTTATGCTTTAGTTTTATATAGCTCACCACTGGATTCAGTTTTTTGAACATGGAATCTGTACCCAGTGAATAGGTCCTGGAATTGGAGCTCTTCTCTAATTCCAGTGTTCTGCTTTATAGCTGAACTGGCAACTTCTGAACTGTGACTGATCTCTCCCTGATCTGAAGACTGGTTACCAAGTGTTGAGGATGCTATGGGGTTTCTCTGCTCCTCAGTTGCCATGTCCATTGTCTGTGCCTTGAAATACCTTGTTCAGCTCTGTTGTTTCTCCCCAACTTTAGCAAGCCAGCTGTTCTATACTTTATCAAGACCATGAATGTCTCACATGTTTTCCTTCACAACCTTCCCACCTTGCAGGTTTTGAAGGACTTGTCAGAGATCCTACTTGGCTCAGACTGCTTTAGTTTTTATTTTTTGTCCACACCACTTGAGAAAAATGTGGTGGCTTGGCACAGAGTTACTTTGTGTGTGGGATCTCTCCACATTTTCTGAGGTTTGGTTTATTTAGGGTTCTTTGTGTCTTCCATTTTTTTTTCTTAATGGGTTTCAAAATTCTGATGTTTAATTTATCCTGTTTTTTTTAATTACTTATTTTTCAAAATTTTGTTTGTTGCATTGGTCATCTTTTTATTATTCTTTGAACTATAAATGTATAGTACAAATTCTATATGAAATACATATTTCATATTATAAAATGGATAATAGGAGTTTATAACTCAGGCAATTGTTACTTAGATATTCATTAGCTGCAAAAATAATAAATGCAATGTTAAGAGGCACTGCTACTCAAAAAAAAAAAAAATGGAATTCAATGCATTTGCAGTTGTAGACTTAGTAAGAACATGTCAGTTTCCTTCAGGTATTCTGCCATCACATTCTATTTTCTCCCTAACTTGAACCAATTGAAATCTATCTGAAGACCCATCCATAATGGACTATATAGAATCAAGTCATTTCTTTAGATAAAAGACCTGTAAAAAGCTTTAGCCCAAAAAAATGGAAATTCACCATCAAGAACTCTTTAATACTAATTAGTTACAAATTTTAAACAATTTTCAAATTTTGTGCTTTCTGACCTGTACTCTGAAAACTATAAAACACTGATGCAAGATGGACACCTGGGTTGCTCAGTGGGTTAAGCAGCTGATTTTGGCTCAGGTCATGGGATTGAGCCCCGCCTTGGGCTCCATGTTTAGTGAAGAGTCGACTTGTCCCTCTTCCTCTGCTCCTCGCCCAACTCATGCTCTCAATAAATAAATAAATAAATAAACAGATGAAAACAATTGAAGACCACACAAAATATGGAAAAACATTCCATACTCATGGATTTCAAATATTAAAATGTCTGTAGTACCCAAAGCAATCTACACATTTAATGCAATCCCTATCAAATACATTTTTCACAGAACTAGAACAAACAATCCTCAAATTTGTATGGAAGCACTAAAGACCCCAAACAGCCCAAGCAACCTTGAAATTGTAAAACAAATCTGGAGACATCACAATTCCAGACTTCAAGTTATATTACAAAGCTGTTGTGATCAAAACAGTATGGTACTGGCGCAAAAATAGACACATAGATCAATAGAACAGAATAGAAAAGCCAGAAATAAACCCACAACTACATAGACAATTAATCTTTGAGAAGAAGGATAAATTATCCAATAGGTAAGGGACAGTCTTCAACAAATGGTGTTGGGAAAACTGAACAGCAACAAAACTGAAGAATGAAATTGGATTACTTTCTTATACCATACACAAAAATGAATTCAAAATTGATCAAAGACCTAAATCTGAGACCTGAAACCATCAGACTCCTAGAGGAGAACACAGGCAGTAACTTTTTTAACACTGGCTTTAACTACATCTTTCTTTTTTTTTTTTTTTTTAAAGATTTTTATTTATTTATTTGACAGAGAAAGACACAGCGAGAGAGGGAACACAAGCGGGGAGTGGGAGAGGGAGAAGCAGACTCCCTGCCGAACAGGGAGCCCGATGCGGGACTCGATCCCGGGACTCCAGGATCATGACCTGAGCCGAAGGCAGTCGCTTAACCAACTGAGCCACCCAGGCGCCCCTAACTACATCTTTCTAAATAGGTCTCCTTTTGTTTCCAAGGGAAACAAAAGCAAAAATAAACTATCGGGACTATGTCAAAATAAAAAGCTTCTGCACAGTGAAGGAAACAATCAACAAAACTAAAAGGCAACCTACAGAATGGGAGAAGATATTTGCAAATGATATATCTGATAAAGGGTTAGAACCCAAAATATATAAACATCTTATACAACTCAATGCCCAAAAAGCAAATAATACAATTTAAAAATGGGCAGAAGACATGAACAGACATTTCTCTAAAGAAGACATCCAGATGGCCAACAGACATGAAAAGATGATCATCATCACTTACCAGCAGGGAAATGTAAATCAAAACTACAATGAAATATCACCTCACACCTGTCAAAATAGCTAAAATCAACACAGGAAACAAGTGTTGGCGAGGATGTTGAGTAAGGGGAACCCCCATGCACTGCTGGTGGGAATGCAAACTGGTACAGCCACTGCAGAAGACAGTATGGAGGTTCCCCCAAAAGTTAAAAGTACAATTACCCTATGATCCAGCAACAGCACTACTGGTTATTTACCCAAAGAATATAAAAACAGTAATTCAAATGGATACATGCACCCTGAAGTTTATAGCAGCATTATTTACAATAGCCAGGTTATGGAAAAAGCCCAAGTGTCCATTTATTGATGAATGGATAAAGAAGAGGCGACACACACACACACATACACACATACACACTGGAATATTACTCAGACATAAAAAAGAATGAAATCTTGTCATTTGCAAAGGCGTGGATGGAGCTAAGGTGTATAATGCTAAGTGAAATAAGTCAGAAAACAAATACCATATGATTTCACTCATGTGTAATTTAAGAACAAATGAAATGAGCAAAGGGGGAAAAAACAGAAAGAAATCAAGAAAGAGACTTTTAACTAGAGAGAACAAACTAATGGTTAACAGAGAGGGTGGGATGGGATAAATAGGTGATGGGGATTAAGGAGTGTACCTGTCATGATGAGCACAGGGTGATGTATGGAAATGTTGAATCACTCTATTGTACACCTGAAACTAATACTGTATGTTAACTAACTGGAATTAAAATAAATTTTTTTTTTATTTTTTAAAGATTTTATTTATTTGACAAAGAGAGAGAGAGAGAGCACAAGCAAGGGGGAATGGCAGAGGGAGAGGGAGAAGCAGGCTCTCCTCTGAACAGGGAGCCCGATGTGGGGCTCTATCCCAGGACCCTGGGATCATGACCTGAGCGGAAGGCAGACACTCAACTACTGAGCCACCCAGGCACCCCTCCTTTTTAAATAAAAACTTTAAAAAAATGTTTGTGCTTTTTTTTTTTTTTTTTTAAATTTTAAAAAAAAGTTTTTTTTTTTTTTTTTTTTTTTTTTTGTCTTAAGATACAGGATTCTATTAAGTACTATTGGTATTCTATCTCTCTGGACCATTTTCTTTGCCAAACTTTGTCTGATAAATACAGGAACTTACCCTAACTCCATTCCAGTTGCTGAGATTTTTCACATACAAAATGTGTTTGTTGATGCTAAGTCCCTTCTTGTTTTAATTCTCATAATCATTTATTACAAGATTCAAGATTACTATACCCTTGACTTTGTTACCAGGTTTGGGGTGCTTAATGTTAACTGCTTTACTAAACACACCCAAGTTTTGTCGGGCTTTCTTTTTAGAATGTGAAGAATGGTTATACTTTCCATGTCATACTATCTAAGTCTTCTCATAGTACAGAATCAAAATTTAAGTTCTTATTTCTGTCACCAATATTCTTAGAGGTAAATATCCTTGCCTCTTATCTGTTGGTAATGAATCTGATTCTATTTAACCTTGATTGCCAGTGATTTGCTAGATTTCTCTTCAATAATTTAAAATCTCTACCCTAAACAGTTGTTTATGGGAATTAAATAGTTGTTTATAGGAAGAAATTGTATTTTTATTTTTAGTAGTTTGTACTGTTAAATTCATCCTTGGCAATATAACACTGAAAACACAAGACAAGTTTGTCTACACTGTCTAGGTGACATACTAATGAGTAAATTATCTATGTATGGAAGGATTAATCGCTTCCACTGGCATTCCAAAGGAACATATTATCCAAAACAAAATAAATTCTATGTATTTCTACCTTCTGTGTAACATGACAGGAAGAAGGGAAAATAACATTCATTGAGGGATTACTCCCATGTGAAAGTCATTGGTAAAAGTCTCTTGATATTCATCATCTCATTCTGTCCTTGCAAAAAATATTGTCTACATTTTATAGTCATTTACTACTTGCCAAGGTAAAACGTGGATAACGTTAAGAAAGTTCTATTTAAATTATATAATAATTTGGTTGGAAATAGGGTGGCTAATAATTTACAATGTTTCTTGGCCTGGTTTCAACAACTTGGAGGCACAGTTGTCAATGTGATGCTTACCAGAGGCAATGCAGCTCAAATCTTTCTAGAAGATCAAAAATAGTAGACATTAAAATCCAATATGCTACCCTCCATATGTGCACTACAAGTCCGAACTTTCCTTTTCTCACATATAAGCTGGTTATTATAATGTCTCCTTACGAAAGAGATGTTTCCACTTTTGTCACATCAATTAGTTTTACTACCTTTTAAAGGTTGGTAAAAACCAGAGATGAACGTCTAGAATTATTTCAGATATCTCCTTCCTCAGTGCTTCTGGAAAGAATCAACATTTTGCCTATGAATATATGTGAGCATTTGTATTTACATCTGAATTTATGCATCTCCCCCCCCCTTTTTTTTAACTTGTGGTCTACAGCTGTGTAAGTATACAGAGGTTTAATCTAAATGGTAATACAATCTGCCCACATGAAGTCTGATTAGGCTATTCAGAGTAACTCAGACAAAAATGCTTAAAAAGGAAATTTAAGTGTGCAAATGACACCTGACTAAATGATTAGTTCTCTGGAATATCCATCGTGGAAAGGGCATGTACATCTTCAATAGTTACTGCTATTTTTTAAAAATATTTTATTTATTTATTTGATAGAGAGAGACACAGCGAGAGAGGGAACACAAGCAGGGGGAGTGGGAGAGGGAGAAGCAGGCTTCCTGCTGAGCAGGGAGCCCAATGCGGGGCTTGATCCCAGGACCCTGGGATCATGACCTGAGCTGAAGGCAGACACTTAACGACTGAGCCACGCAGGCGCCCCGCTAGTTACTGCTATTTTAAAATATCAAATGGGATAAGCTAGAAACTGTTTTTAAACACTTTTTTAAATATTCTTGATGTTCACTAATTTAAACCACTTGCTTCTTCTAATTGAAAATAATTCAGATTTCTAAGAAATATTGGTTGTATTTCATTTCATTTTTAGGCATTCCCTAGAAACTATCACTAGCATTATGCTTCCAAATGTTTACATAATTGAAGTCCTCTCATAAGTGGCCTTGTTTAAATCTCTCCAAATTGTGCTAGATTGCACACTTAATTTAGTTATTCGAGTGTAATCTTTTGGAAAACAATAACTCCATAATTGATGATAATTACTACACAAAAAAACTCAAAATGCAAGCTATTTAGGTTTTAAAAAACACATGTACCTTAAACTGATTAGATCAGAAGTTGCCAAGCTTTCAGTGATGGTGTAACTTATGATGATGATGTGCACTCTGTGCTGAGAACTATCTGCTAGCACGTCTTCTCATTTTTAAAGACATTTTCAATGAGAGTCTTTTTATATTTTACCAGTCCTCTTTTAAAACTAAAGATCCCCAGAAAGAACATTACAACTTAACCTATTACTGCAAAAGAGGAAGTCTGTTTTTTTTTCTCCCCATCCCCCTCCAAGTTTTTCTGAACAGAGGAGAAAATCCTAAATCATGGCCCCTTGAACATGTGGTGGGGCCAGTGCATGTTAAAAGTTCACATATTTATCTATCCATAGATGTTCTCTACTCTTTCTTCCTTTTGCTCTTCCTCATCCTTCCTGTCTACTGACCTTACGACTTGCTCATCAGTGGTTTCAGTTACTATCCCAGCTAGTGTTATGGTTTAAATTTGGCTAATGAAGAGTATATGGTCTCACTTAGACTGTGACCCACGTTGTCTGACCCAATTCAGCGTTTAGCACTGGTGTATCTGTCATTGAAGCACTTTGTTTTTCTGTAGTTCTTATTCTTTACATATAAAGGTCTCAGGAAAATAATTGGTCAGGTTGTTTTTGTTTTGATTTTTGGTAGAAAACAACTACCACCACATGTTTCAAATTTTCTTCCTCAAGCTCTCTCATGATGCCTCTGCTGGGAGAAACTATGCAGATGCTTGCTTTTCTAGAGAGTCTAAGAGAAGCATTTTTTTTTTCACTGTTCCATTGTATTAGATGACAAGCAAGACTAAAATATGAATTTGCAATGAACATGCCAATGTGCAAAAAGTTTTGTTGTGGGCAGGGCAAGATACAGATATCTTTATGTTAAATCCCACTGATAGCCTTAACATATTAATATTATCTCACAACATATGGACAGGGCATAGCACTTGGGAGCAAAACTGTATTATTATTTATCCCACTGTGAAATGTGTTCCTGGTCATATACTGAAACATGATGAAAATAATCCTCAGTTATGTTGTGAATTTCAAGTACATTCAACTACAAGTGGGTATTTTTAATGGATAAAGGAAAATAAGAGTTCTTGTATATAGGTCTACATCATTTTCACTGAAAAATATGGGAAATAAAAGTCCTAATGAAAACGTAATTCTTAAAGCAAGGAATAAACAGGAAAATGAGAAAACAATGTTCCTTAGTGCTAGTCTTAGAGCTACGATATTTGCTTAAAGGAAAATAATGTTTTGCAGTTAAAATAGTAAAGCTTGCTGTATAAATGTAAACTTAAGAATGACTCCATGAATAAAGTCGAGGCATGGAAGAATAGTAGAAATGTTCAGGCTTTAAGATTAGTTGTTTCAATCTCATATCATTCTTTTTAATTCAGTATCAATTAAAATACTTCTCTATGTCCATATTTAAACAGAGTTAACAATGAAATGATTATACCTCTTTTTTGTCTTTTTTAAGGTATTTTACTAAACTTATTTTAAAAGTTGGGATAGGAAAGAAGGGTATTCTCCCATTCATTGTAGGTAATGGGAAGGGTATGAGCACCTAGAGAGAATTAAAGGAGAAGAATACATTGAGTGAATATTTGAATAAAGCCCAGAAGGGGATTGGAATAAAAAAAATCAATGAGTGAACCCTGCAATGTGTAGTAAGGAAACCAATGATAAGAACAATTAAGGAAAGTCCCATTTACTGCAATAACTAGTCTTATGGATAAATGAACATTTAAACATATTTGAGATATACACATGAGGGACATATTTGAAACAAACATATATGGAATTTTACCATAAAAGGCTTCCTAACATGCTGGCCATTACTTGGTTTCTAATACTGTGCAAGTGGCTGAAGATTGGTGAAATTTATAATCAGACATAGGCAGTCATTTGTTCGAGCACTGGCATGGCCCCAACTTTAAAAGGGAAATGTTATTTTTCTTTCCTCTCACTATTATGTGTTTATTCTGTAACATTATCAAAATTTTATTGAGTATGACAGGGATGAGGTCAGTGGAAGATTATGATTCATACACGTTTCTGGTTCCTCCAGGAAAATTCCATTACAAATGCTACAGCAACTACCCCCTTAACCAACGTCTTCCTGGTTCAATAAGAATCCTAAAATTAAAAGGGATTAAAAAGTAAAAAGTTTAGTTTTCCCATAATTACTCCTCAATTGAGGGCATAACTGGAGCAATGAGCTGACTGACTTTGGAGTCACGTACTTCCCTATACCTGAAAGGGATCTAAAAAGAGGAATGATATACTCTGATTGGATGTAGGAATGAGATCAAGCCTAGGACCAAAGAAAAGCAATCAAAATGTCACCTGTAATAAAGAGAAAGACTCCGTTGCTAATGTTTGAGTTCTAAGAGTTTTCAAGTTCCCACATTTGTACAATCTGAAAAGAAGACCCATTTTCCTTTCTCCCCTTAGTATCTCTCAAAATTTCAAATCACACGAGATTCATTTCAAGTACATTCAACTACAAGTGGGTATTTTTATCGGATAAAGGAAAACATTCAACTACAAGTGGGTATTTTTTTTTAAAGATTTTATTTATTTGACAGAGAGAGACACAGCGAGAGAGGGAACACAAGCAGGGGGGAGTGGGAGAGGGAGAAGCAGGCTTCCCACTGAGCAGGGAGCCCAATGTGGGGCTCGATCCCAGGACCCTGGGATCACGACCCGAGCTGAAGGCAGACGCTTAACAACTGAGCCACCCAGGCACCCCTACAAGTGGGTATTTTTAACGGATAAAGGAAAATAAGAGTTCCTGTATATAGGTCTACATCATTTTCACTTATGGATAAATGAACATTTAAACATATTTGAGATACACACATGAGGGACATTATTATTAGGTCATTTGGAAGATAAGGGTGATAGTAAAGAAATTATATGAAAAGGAGAGAAGTGGTGGAATACCTAACATACCTATAAATATCACACACAAATGTGTAACATATACATACATATATACAATCTCAGATGCTTAACATAAATATAAATACATATATAAAAAATCTGACATTATAAGATGTAAGTCTAGTTTGCTTCTTCACAGAGCAACCACATTGAAAACAAATAGAAAGCAGAAAAATCATCCTGTCAAAACTTATGGATAAAGTTAGGTTTTAATGTGATTAGACTTCTTAAAGATATATTTAGAGAGAGAGTGAGCATGAGAGCAGGGTGGGGGAGGGGCAGAGGGAAAGAATCCTCAAGCAGACTCCCTGCTGAGCATGGAACCAGAGGCCCGTCTATCTCATGACCCATGAGATCATGACATGAGCTGAAACCAAGAATCCAATGCTTAACTGACTGAGCCACCCATGGACCCCATGATTAGGCTTTTATTGTTTTTAATTTGTGTGTATTTTGCGTATTCATCTAGATCATTTCTAGAACTTTCAGTGCTTTCTTCTTAAAATATTGTTTAAAGCAACAGTAAATCTGCAAAATGTTTTGGGGAGTCTGGGAGTTCATCTTTCTGTGTTTTGTACTGGGGAGGAAAAATGCTCAGCAGGACAAATGTTGAGGGCAATATAAAATCTTTGTTCTTTGTGATTTTCTTCCATTACTGGTCCATAGATACTAGTAAACATACAGTGCAGAAAACCCAATGGTTTTAATTTCTCCCCCACGCTCCCCCACACAAAACTAGTATGACTCTGAGAGGGCATTATGTACTTCAGTATTTTAAAACTGTTAAAACCTAAGAAGAAGAAAAGAAAAAACAACAAAAACATGTTTCTTAAGCTTACAAGTGTTTGGGTGTGACAGTACTGATTTTTTTTTTTTTTTGACATCACAGTAACTATAACGTCTGAATTCAGTTTGACAGTTGATTTTCCCCAGGCATTCCACTTTTGCATTCATCATATAGTGTTGTGCAGCATAAATAAAACCCTGCATTTAGAAACAAGTAAACAGAAGAAGCTGGGCTTGTAATAAAAATTTAAACAGAAATTGTCAACCAATTATCTACAGATGCTTTTTCTACCCCCAATTTGACATGGCTTGAAGTGTAAAAATATTTGCCCATTAATTTTGAGTTTTTATTTGCCACAACTGAATTCTGATTTTGATTTCTTTCTTCAACTTTAAAAAGTTATATACAGATATAGATATGGATATGGATTTAACATGAAGATTAAAAATTAGATATAAAGATAATGGTGGAAGTAGAGACAGAGAGACAGAGATATGAGTTCTTGCCCTCTTGCTAGAGGATCTTTGATCATGTACTCACATCAATGATTAATGTTAATCTGGCTCAGCATTTCAAGGATGCAGATAGTTCAGGAAAGAACAAATTTCTGGGACTGATTTTTTAATTCTACCTTTTCATTTTACTGTAAACAACAGGTATTAGCAAAGTGTAAATAGGGAAGTGTTATTATTACTTTAAAATTAATTTTTATTAGCAACATAGCTTTCCAAGCAGCTTATGCCAAATAATACATATTATTTTGCACGTTTACCTAGCCATGAAAAATGTAAGCCCTAAGACCAAGTAAATCCAGCATTACTCAATTATTAAATAGTGAAAACAAACCAGTTTACATAAAACATTATCCTTTCAGATTTTAAGTATATCTGATATTGATATCAAGGATTTCTTAAAATGCTAAACATCTTAAACATTTAAAAATGGCCAACATAATTTGGGTATATATTAAACATAGATTTTTTTATAATCATTTTTAAAATATCAATGTTATGGAGTTAAAATATAGATAAATAGATGTTTGACTATATTTTGCATTTCTCCCTTTGGACTGTAATAAAGTTCCCTTACAACTATGTTTTGTAATTTTTTCCTAAATATGCAATTTTTAACAGTTCCCAGAAAATACGCAGATCTACTCACACTAAATGGGTTACAACATATTTTACTGAGTATCTAAGGGAGAAAACACTAGCTTTTCTTGAGTAAAATCTAGAAGTGATAAAATGAAAAGGGTATATGGGTGGAAAGAGAAAGAGAAATCAGCCAGTAAGAGGAAGGGAGTTTGAAATATAATGTGGAGTAGGGTATGCAGTTAAATTATTTGCATGCTGACCTATAGTCTTCTCACTGACTCCCTAGCTTCTGTGAATCATGGATTACTTATTCTCAACTGTTCTGCATCCCTCCACAGAGGAAGATAATATTTTCCAATTATATTGAACTCAGGTATGGTCATGTGACTCGGTTTATTTTGGACAATGCAATATGAGCAAAATGATGCATCATTTCTGACTAGAAGTTATACAAACCAGGGTGTGCTTCATTCACATCTATTCCCTTCTGCCATTTGAAATGTTCTTTAGGAACAATAGGTAGGAGCAATTCTGACAGCTTGTATCCAGGGGAAAAAAAAAAAAAAGACATGTAAAAGAACAGCAGCTGACCCAAGATGGGCATTCAGCATGAATTAGAAATGATTTTGTTGTTATAAACCACTGAAGTAGGATCACTTTCTCCTGAACATAACCTATGATAGAGAACACAAAGACCTGATGTATATTCTGTTTATTAGTGTGTATGCTTGCTTGTTTCATTAGTTGAAATCAACTAAAGAGGCTGAGTACCAATTTTCTGGCAAAAAAATGGTAGGCAAAACATGTATAGCATAAGCAGGAAGAGGAGATGATCTATAAACCAAATATGTAGAAGAGCAGAGAATCCGAAATAAGCCTTAGAGCCTAAGTCCCTCCACGACTGACAGAAAGGAATGGGAAGTTTTGCAATTCACAGAATAGCAACTGGAATCATTTTAAGTAGTGAAGGCCCTGATATAATGTTGGCTAGGTAAATTATTAATCTATTATTTAAATAATTATTTCAGCTTTACTCGGATGAAAATATTTCTGGAAAATCTCCAAAAAAATCCTCACAATTACAGTTTCATATCAGTCATTTTCTTCTGGTATCTGGTATGAATGTCTGATTATCTAAACATCCATTACTAAACCATCTTTCCTTGTTAGTAAAATTAGTAGTTTATAATACTTATAGCATTTGTTTATTCCCTCTGGTAGAATATTTGTAACAGACTGTCTGGGCATCAATAAATATGTTAAGTTTAAGGTGTTTTTTTAGAATTACAGGTAAGCTTACTAAAAACTTTTGGTATCATCAATGTTACATTTATAATCCTTAGAGAAGATGCAAAATGTAAAAAAAGAACAACAAAAATAAAAACCTTTGTTCTCTTTAGGAAGAAATTGTATAATTTGTTTTAACTTCTTTAACCTTATAAAAATATTTTGTAAACATGTAAAAATGATACAAATGGGATATAAATCCAGAGAAATTTAGATAAGCTATTAGTAGAAAAGTATCCAGTTATCATTAATTTTTATTTGTTCATTGGTCTCATGTATAAAATGAAATTTTATCTTAAACATATCAAATTATAGCATATATATTCCCTATAGTGCTCTTTGAAGCACCAAGAAGGATATTAAAGAATATTTTAAAGAATATTTATAGCCAATCACAAAGTTTAACTAAAATTAGATATAGTTGGTGATAGGATGGATTTCTCTACATACATTGTTTACAGCAAATTATAACTACTAAGCATACTCTGTGCTACACCATGTTCTGGTAACGGTTAAATCAAAAATACGTAGCCCTAGAAGAGATCTCATAGATCAAGGACGAAAATGGACGAAGAATAGTCTGAGATAATTTCATGAGTTTTGCTGATCATTGTGGAGGGGTCCATCATAAAATGACCAAAGGCAACTTGTCTCAGAATTGCATGAAATTTAGAAATACTAGGAAAATAATGCTTCATGGTGAAGTAGATGTAAATCTTCCAGAAAACAGAAATTTTGTAAAATAAGATTCAGATTTACATGTAACCATATTCAAGTTGAGGTGAGGACAATATAAGCAGAGACTTTAGGAGGCAAGTGAAAATCTAGGCTTGAAATAAAGGAAATCTTTGAAGAAGGAATGGAATGTTCAACTTGATCACCATAAAATTATCTTTGGTGGGGATCCATGGAAAGTCAATTTATACCTGTTGGGTAATGTGCCTATTAAGGAGTAAATATTCAACTGGCTTTTTAAAATACATTTCTATTTAACTCTGAGCATCCTCCTCTTTCTTATTTTTCCAACCTTGTTTAAAAACCTCACTATCACCATTTCAATTGCCTCTCCAATTCTAAAAATTTACCTTTCCAAATAGAATGGTATTCACAATAGCATACAGTTTTGTTACAAAATGTGGCTTTGCCCAAATTTCACAGTGGCTGAAAAGAGAACTTATATTTGGTAGTTCTGTGTGCTATCTAGAACAGTTTTGATTATAGAAAGGATTAACACCCATTCACCTGGAGAACATGTAAGTTAAAAATTAGCAAATATATTAACATATAATTAATAATATTAAAATGCCTTTAGCAATATTGCTTCCTAAAATAATCATTATGCTATTTTAAAATTTAAATAATTGGGGCGCCTGGGTGGCTCAGTCGTTAAGTGTCTGCCTTCGGCTCAGGTCATGATCCCAGAGTCCTAGGATCAAGCCCCACATCGGGCTCCCTGCTTGGCGGGAAGCCTGCTTCTCCCTCTCCCACTCCCCCTGCTTGTGTTCCTGCTCTCACTGTCTCTCTCTCTGTCAAATAAATAAAATCTTTAAAAAAAAAATTTTAAAAATAAAAAAAAAAATTAAATAATTGTTATAGGAAGTTGGATGATTTTTTTATTGCTTACTCGATCTGTTAAAAGATAAATTTTAAATTTCAGTGAAAAGTTACATTGGAGATTTAAATATAAAAGTTAGCTAAAATCACAAGTACTTTGAAATCTCTTGTGCCATACAAGGTATATACTATAATTCTCAAATGAAAATTATTTCTATACTAACATTTCACATGTTTTCTGTATCATAATATGTTTTAGAACCACCGAGCCAATAAATCATGCTATAAATACTTGGTAAAATAGTCCATTTGTCCAAATATATACCTTTTATGTTTCTGACCATTTCTCTTTTGGAAAGTAAAGTACAGCGTTTGAAGTGATGGGGAATTTATTAAAGTTACTCAGGTTTTGTTATTGTTGGGCTATGCCAAGATTTTACTCTCCACTAAGCACCAAGCTCACAAATTTTCATACCTTCTCACATATCTGATCTCCACTTGGATTTCCTATGAATTTTCTTGTAGTCTAATCACTGATAAGAAACCTTATCAGCCAGAATATTTGTAAGTTTCCTAAAATATAAATTTAAGTGCAACTTAAGTTCCACAAAGATAATGTTTCTTAAACTCATGAAGCGTTTGGAAATAAATTGGAGGAAAAGTTCTTTTTCCCTGAGCATTTTCCCTTCTATATTCGTATATCTCTATCTATCTATCATCTATCCCTGTATATTTAATTTTGTTGTTTCTTTGTTTTACTTCTTCTCTTTCCTATCCTCCTCATTTTAAGTTTCCATTCATAATCTTAAAATTCTCCCTAAAGACCAGGATAAAAAAATCTGCCAAATCCTATAATTGCATCATTTTATTGATTTCTTTATTTAGTGCTCCTTAACTAGGAGCTGAAAAGGAATGAAAAAAGCTATAGTGAACACATGTTTTAAGCAAGGAGTCCGATGTGGGGCTCGATCCCAGGACCCTGGGATCATGACCTGAGCCGAAGGCAGACGCTTAAACGACTGAGCCACCCAGGTGCCCTGTGTCTCCTTGTACTTTAGAAATACTTTACCAGAAAGTATTTGGGTAATAATGACCAGAAATTTGTGAGATAAAGTCTCTTGCTCGAGAACTTTTATATTGGTCTCTGCCCATGCATTTCTATGTTTTCTTTATTTTTACAATATCCATAATTGATCATTCTTCTTCATCTCAGAGACAAGATGCTTAAGGTCCTAATCATCTCTTACATGAACTTGTATACATTTGTGTTAACTAATCTATCTTCTTGTCCTAAATATTTTCTCTTCAATAGTTGCAAAGAATTCTGTCTTATTTATAGGTGAAGCAGATACAGTATTTACTCACAAGCTTAATGAAAATGAATATTTGTAAAACCATAATAGGTGATTTGTGCTAGTTAGATAATGTAGATATTGCAAAATAATGATATAACAGTGTATTTGTTATATATTATAAATATATAAATATAAATTCACAGATCAAATATAACTTCATATTTATGTAACATTATATCCCTATATTCCTGAAGCTATGTAAGTGTATGTGTGCATATATAAAACAATAATACGAAGTAAATTGTGTAACCTTTTATTATAATTTTGACATTTTGTCTTCACACATTTTAGCAATTCCGCTTTTTATCATAGGCAATGGTTGTATTTTTCCTGAACAGGAATATGTTATTTCATTTAAAACTAAATCCAATTTGACATTTCTATGCACAAACCTATTCATGTGTTCATGGGATGTGCTGATCTCATTATGTCTGGGGCACCTGTCACCAAACAGTATCAGCAGCAGAAGTATATGGATCCCTGACTGCTAAGCACAGGACTCTGCCAGTCTAAATGTACTGTACCTGATGTCCAGAAGCCACCATCTGGGCAGCAAGGGCATGCCTCCAAATTCTTAGTATTGCAGACATTAACAGCCTCTTGAACTATAAGCTGACTCAGCAGCAGGAAAATTAGCCCCTGGGAATAGAGGCAGGTGGCAACCATTTCCACCAAGCCATGTTGATGGAAGAAGTGCCTACATTCAAGTAATTTCTGAACCTGAGCCAAGAACTGCCCATTCCTTTTGCCGGCTAACCACTCACTATTCAGTCTCCTCACCTGCTGCATTCTCTTGAGAGCTATACAAGCAGTACTCACCAGCTGCCCTGCTGGAGATGGCTCTGCTCTGACACCAGAGAAAAGCTGGGCTAAGAAAGCAGTGAGTGTGAACAACCAAGTAAATCAGTGTAAAGGTAAACAATGGTTTTTTCCCTATTGTTGTTTTTGTTTTGTTTTGTTTAGCTTTGTATTCTGATTGAAAGAAAGAAATGTATGCGATGGGCATGAGCAAAAGTCCTTTAGAACAGAATCTCTTTTTCGGGAGCTTTTTGCACACAAAAAAAACTTAGCAGAGGCTAACTAGAATACCAATTTCCACATACTGTAGATATTCATTAAATAAAGTCAGTAAATACAGAGACTGACACTCATCAATTTTCTTTAAAGACTGTCCTTGTTTCTGCTAGCTTGTTTGCTTTCACTTGGTTCTTCCTGCCTTTTGCTTTTTTGTTTTTCCTGATTACATAAAGATCAGGAGCTACCCTTTTCTTGCCCAGCAACAATCTCTGTTCTATTTCCTTGCTACATAAAGTATTGTTCATGGACCAACCAACCCTAACCTACTGAACCAAAGTCTGCATTTTTATCAAGACACCTATACTTTACCAATATATGTTAATGTTTGTTAATTATTCAGTGTCAGTAATTCTCAAGACTGGGATCTCATTAGAATCACCTGAAGAATGTAAAAGCTACTAATGCCTGAGACACCCTTCCAGATTTTGACTTAAATGGTCTGGGAAAGTGCCTCAGAATCAGTGTTTTTCAAAAGTCCCTAAGGTAGGGGCGCCTGGGTGGCTCAGTCGTTAAGCGTCTGCCTTCGGCTCGGGTCATGATCCCAGGGTCCTGGGATCGAGTCCCGCATCAGGCTCCCTGCTCGGTGGGAAGCCTGCTTCTCCCTCTCCCACTCCCCCTGCTTGTATTCCCTCTCTCGCTGTGTCTCTCTCTGTCAAATAAATAAATAAAATCTTAAAAAAAAAAAAAGTCCCTAAGGTGATTCTAACTCACATTTGAGAAACAAAACTATACTTGGATTCCTAAAATGTATTTTGAAAGCTTAACTTCTAAGCATACATTTGGGAGTTCAGTTCATACAGAATTGTAAAACTAATGTCCGGACCTAGAATAGAATTACAGGAAAGAAGAACTGATTTATGGTAGAGGAAAATACCTTCCATAGACTGCAGAAGAATTGTACAAGGGGGTTTTTAACTACAAATTGTTATGTATGTTCAAAATCAACCATGCTGTAAGACTTTGATTTTGAGAAGACACATCACTTGGGTTGATATTAATTCTATGTAACTCATTAAGAACTATAAAAATAAATGGATTTTTAAGCTAAACTTCTGTAGTGGTGATAATTTCTTAATCTTTAGTAAAACATTGTAAGGAGAAGTACATCATCATTATGTTTTCTTACTTGCCAATTATTATATGAGACCATGGCATTGTGTTTATTAAAAAATGAGATCACTCAGTCTGGGAAACAGGAAAAAAATCTATTAGAAATAGAATAGTTTTCCAAGAATTTGTTGGATTTGACTCTAAACAAACAACAATAATGTAATCAAATTCTAAAAGGAATGTACACAAATTAAGAGATATGAAACAAAATATAAAACAAATTAAGAGATATGAAATAAAATATAAAACACCATTCAATTATTTTATTTTACCTTGTGAAATCCTGGTATTTTTATAGCAAATATGAAAGAATTACTAAAATGCATTATTTTATTTATTTATTTATTTATTTATTTATTTGACAGAGAGAGACACAGCGAGAGAGGGAACACAAGCAGGGGGAGTGGGAGAGGGAGAAGCAGTCTTCCTGTGGAGCAGGGAGCCTGATGTGGGGCTTGATCCCAGGACACTGGGATCATGACCTGAGCCGAAGGCAGACACTTAACGACTGAGCCACCCAGGCGCCCCTAAAATACATTATTTTAAACTCATATAAAAGAATATTTATCTAAAGTGGTACTAAAGAGATCAAAACTGTGTCCTTTTGAGAGTCATTCATGAAGAAGTATAAAGACAATGCGAAAATGGATATTAGCATAAATGCTGTTAGGGCATATTTCCTTCATATTTAAAGAAATTTAAAAATACATTATTAGTCTCTATCATAAAGTTTACAGGTTTACAGATACTACTGACAAAATTAAAATAAAATTGCAAAATAAAATTTCATACACTGCTGTGGGTTTAACTAATGTTGGATTATCCCAAGAAAATGATGAAATAGATCTACTGACCTTATGCCTAGTGTTTAAATCTATACTATAACATTTTCCTTGAACTCAAAATGTTGTCAAATGACATGATAAAAATAGTATTGATAATTTCCAAAATTTCATGTAAAGATAGTCACAAAGTACATTTCTGTAACCCCCCATGTAAACATGATTATATTTATAAGTGCTGTGATTTTTACATGGTGCACAAAAGCATGTGTTTAAGCTGGAACTAATTCTTGTCAAGAAACAGATTTGTTGCTATGTAATTTGCTAAATTTTTTATATTTTCTTCATTACATATTCAGTCTTCAACAGCACAGTGTTTTCTTGAAAACCTCAGCTTTTGGCAGTTACTAATATAGTAATGGGTGAAAAATGAGAAGAGAATATTAATGTAGGTAATGCTTAGAAGAACCAACTTCAGCAAATCTAATAATGAGGTTTGTTAAGGCACTGAATTTACCCTGAGATTAATTTAACTTACTTGAAAATATGGTGTTACTTTTGAGAAAATTCCCTTTCCAGGAAATGTAGCTGCTTAGAAACACAATTCTACTCCATTATAAGAAAAACAAGAAACTAATCATCAAACAAAATTATAGCTATAAAGCCTTTGTACATGCACTCAAAAATAATTTTTGCAAAACTACCGTATGCCAAGTACTGTTCAGAGTACTTAATAAAAATGCAACAAGGTACAAATTCTAAGAAGCAAATATTCTCTCAGGGAACTAAAAAAATTACAAAATAATAAAAAATTACAAAATAAGTTAATTTCAGAGAGTGATAAATGATATGAAGAAAATAAGATAGGTGATAATGCAAACATGCTACCCATGGACATCTAGGTTTGATTTGTGGTGTATCTTTCATCATTTGATAAAGATTCTGGGTTAATCCAGTGTTAGGCTATTACAAATAAAGATGCCAAAATTTCTGTGCATGTCTTATATGGACATATTTTTTTAAGATTATATTTATTTATTTGAGAGAGAGAGAGAGCATAAGCAGGGGGAGGGGCAGAGGGAGAAGCAGACTCCCCGCAGAGCAGGGAGCCCATCACGGGGCTCAATCCCAGGACCCTGGGATCATGACCAGAGCAGAAGGCAAACAATTAACCAACTGAGCCACCCAGGCACCCCTGGACATATGATTTCATTTCTTTTGGCTAAAACCTAAGAGTGGATGAGTGAGTCATATAATGAGAGTAACTAATATAAATTTGGCCTTAAGGATTATACTCCCAAAAGATATATAAGCAAAGCCTGAAGACAGAACGTGAAACAAGGCTTGAATGATCTGGTATAAATAAATACAAAGTGTTCATAATATATTCAGATCATATTTCACGTTCTTTTTAAAGGAAAGATAAAGTAATTTCAGAAAAGGAACATAGACAGTTGTGGTCATTCAGGCATGTGAGGGAACCAAGCCATCATCAGTACCCTACAGAGTCATCTCAAGGTGACTAATGGGAAATTACCTCTATAACTATAACATATATAGCAAAAATTATCTACATTTTAGTTTTATTTTGCATTTTATTTTAGTGATAGGTAAATTATTTATAAAAGATTTCAACATTTACTTAATTATTTTAAACCTTGAACTGTGAATTTCCCAGCCAAGGAATTTAAACTGAATATACATTATTACTCTAATTCTTATCATGGTTAGCATTTTCATGGATCAGATATTATTCATTAAGGGGAAACATCAGCCTTTCTAAGCATCAAACAGAAGAGCACTATAGGAGAAAGAAGGTCATTTTAATAGGAATAGATACAGAATGCAATAGAGATTCCAATATTGAAAACTTTATACTATATTTAGTGGAAAAGGTCTTTGCTATTTACATGCTATGTTGAAGATCTAAATACCATTTTGGAAGAAGTAGTAGTAAAGAACCTGAAAACGTGTTCTTGATGGACAGTTTGTTGTCAAGAATAGATTGGGGAGACTGCTGTATAACAAAAGAAAAAGACTTTGGGCATTTAGGGAAGATTTTTTTTTTTTAATTAACCAGTATTCAAGTGTTCTAAGAAGTTATCTCATTAGAGAGTCCAATATTTCCTTTTATATTCAACTTGATATATTGAGTTTCATGCATTCTAAGGAGTACATAGTTCTTGATAAAAAACAAACAAACAAAAAGGCTTTCATGTTGATTTGTTTCAGTTCTTAGCTTTCTCTCCATGGGAAGACTTCTTGAGCCAATTAGGCCTGTTAAGTTTATTGAGAAATGAAACATAGGTGATTCTGCAATAGGCCTTGAGAATCAAATTAATGCTACAGTTTGATATGCCTGTGAAATCATATCCACTGTGTAGATTTAAAGTTTGCTACCTCATTGACATTTGCCCAATTACAAGATCATTCTGCAAAAACCATCAGGGAGCCTTAAAAGAAACAAAACAAAACAAAACAACAACAAAAAGCTGTGCCTGAATTCTTTAACAGACTTTTATTCCAAATAGCTTGTAACACAGTATTACTTCAGATCATCCTTTTTAAATTAAGAAACGACAGTAAAAATACTTTAAAATATCTCATATTTTGATATGTGTAATTCAAAAGAAATTTCATCAATATTACATTCAGAGAAAATAGACTTAAATCTTGCTTATTCTATAGCAAAACATATATTAAAAGTCTATTGAAAACTTAATTTTGATACAATAGGAATCATAGAAACATAGCTTTTCCAAAAATCAAACTGGGTAAAATTTAATAACAAATAGGGTTATAAAGATCACATTAAAAATAGAGATGATGTTTAGAATCATTTTAGAGTAAATTTTAGAGTAAAAAGTAACAGAAATTAATGAATAATGCATCACAATGGTTAAAAAATACTTAATATTTAAAGCAGGAATGACAGAGATATCAATAAAGCTCCTGAAAAAAATTATGATTCACAGAAGTAGCTTCAATTTGCAAAATGAATTTGAGAAATTCATTTTGTTGCAATAAATTATGAATAAGGAACTTACGTCTTAAGGTGTGATTTTCTATTTTCTGTGTGTATGTTCATATATAGAATTAGAAATCAGATACTAAGTAAATACTACAAATATGGCATGTCTTGTATTCATTTAAATTATTCAAGGAAAAAAGTATAGATACATGGTATAACTTTTTAAAAATTATGTTCCATTGTCAAGCCAATAACTCACACAGTGTGGTTGGAAAGTGGGCCTCAATATTCTCCTTGTAAATAAACCAAGGCCCAGCATTAATATCTCAACATAGTTTTGTTATTCTTTACCTGTTATCACTGAATAGAGCTTCTTGGGAATTGAAAAAAAATAGTGTTTCTCTTTGGCAAATAGTCCAAAAGATTAAGGAAAAAAAAAAAGGGAGTAAAGAATGCTAAGAAAATATTGGTTCTTAGGAAGATAATAGTATGATATACCTTGAAGATGGAACGTCCTTAACGTACCCAGAGATATTTCACAACGATGGCCTCAATAAGTAGAGCATATGCTATTATTTTCAAATAATAAAAATTATGAAGGAACCTACCAAGTATTAAAATTACTCACAGATAACAGATGAAACATTAGTAAAAGCTGAAAAAACATTAATCATATAATAAGAGTATATGCACATGGACAGTTGAATCAATATGACTACAATTTTGGGAAAAATACAGATCTTAGACACCTCCATGAAGTTTTAGCTAGAGATGAGGTCACTGAAGTGAACATCACTTTGAATAAATGTTGATTTGGATAGTATTAAGGGACATATTTCTTTAAACTCAAAATATAAAGGGAATGGCATTAACTTAGCTATGTGTCACAAAATTATTTCCAACAGATCTAAGCATACCCATAGGCAAAATGGGTTATCACTGGAATAAATGTTCAGATCAATGAAAATAACCTTATAGAATGTAATGATGTCTTGAACATATATTAAAAGAAAGAGGGGAGGGGAATGTCAGGATTTAATTTGGCAAATGACATTTTCATCAGCTACAATCTATTAATTAAATGAAACAGGCATGGAATAATATTGGCCTTAGATTTCTATAGAGTAATTTTCAGAGTATGATATTTGTAAAAGACAGCTACCAGTCATTTTTCTTTAAGAAAAACCCCATGGCAGGCATAAATTATCCCTTACTGGTACTATCAACCAGTCAGAAAGGAAGGAACACTGTGCCACCTGGATGAAATCATCTGTGTTCTATGGCTACTAAGTTTCATTAGGAGACTCATTCAAATAATTGATTGTTCCACATTTTTATCTCATTAATTTTTAGATATGTAGATATAAAAGTTTATAGTTAGTAATACTAAAGTCACTCTAAAATGCCTACCATTAACTCTATTTAGAATCCTTTAATCTCTTAAAATTATATCCTATTTTTTATTTATAGGCCCATTAACTATATGTTTATTGTTTAATGGGGGGGATTGTAAGTATATGATTTGGGAAATTTGGTTTTTGGAAATGTCTATAGAGTCAAATATATCCTGATAAAAAGTTCTTTAACCAAGTGAGTTCAGTGAATTGGGGGTAAAGTGAAAGATAAGAAACCTGGGGAATATTCAAAATAGGGCAGATTAAGGTGGCACAGTCAGTGGGTTCAGCATCCGACTCTTGGTTTCAGCTCAGGTCGTGATCTGAGGGTCCTGAGATCAAGCCCTGCGTGGGGCTCCACACTCAGTGGGGAATCTGCTTAAGATTCTCTCTCCCTCTCCCTCTGCCCTTCCTGCTTTTTTATATGAAAAGCACAACCTTAAAATTTAGGCTTTAATACCATCTCTGTATTTAAAGGATCCATGCTGGACACTTACTCTGATAATTTAAGTTCTGAGAAGTTGGGAGCAAAATAAAATTCATTAACTATAGCTACAAAATACATGTGCATCTGAATGAACGGAGAACAAGTTGTCTGAAAACGAAAAGTGGCATTATTGTCAGCAATTAGTGTTAATTTTGAAAGCAAGTTTTCATTCGAGTTCACATTTTTTTAATGGCATATTCTGCCAAGTCCAACATTCTTGCCTACAGCTTTATGTGTCAAATATTGCCAAGTGCAAGCTAAGTTAAAAAAAAAAAAAAAAAGAACTATCCCCTGCCTCAAGATCCATGAACATGGTTCTTGACATCACAGAGAGCTGACTCAAAGGATTTCAACTCAATGACTTACCTCTCCATGTCACTTAGGGCTAGAGCTAAGCTATAGCTACTTAGTTTCTTTGAAAATGAGATGTGACTATTGGTGTATAAAATGTGTCACTTCAAATAAAGTTTTCAAAATAAAATACTGGTAGCCTTCCAAAATGATGGCATTAAAAAAAATACTATGTCTTTTTAAAAGCTGAAGTACACCAATTTAATCTGAAAAATTAGACCCCTACTTTTGCATAAGGCCAACAATTTTAAGACAAGTGCTTTCTGAAGTATCCTACTAGTTTTAAGCATAATTTTTCTAGAATTTCTAAGACATACAATTATAAAGTAATTATTAGAGAACTATATGAAATCTACTTGTGATTACAATTGAGAGATTCATTCATTTTGGATACAAACAAAATAATGTAACCCAAGCTGAAATAAGTAATGTATAAAAGTAATGAAGTCAGGGAGAGATCAACCAAACTAATATGGACAGGTTTTTGTCAATGCTTATTCTCACAGAATAGGGTACAGGACCTAATTAAAAACCACTGTCTCTTGCTTAACTATACAGATATTCATACTGCCTTTGTTAGATTCCTTTGGCTAAATTAAATAAGAAGCAGCTTCATTTCATGCTTGTAGCAACATGTGTTAACAACAACAACAACAAAAACAACAAAACAAAAAACAAACAAGCAAACAAAAACAGAGGAGGAAAGAGCCTGAGGTTAGATGAAATAAAAAAACTCAGCATAAATGGAGCAAAAGCACATAAGAAAAATATAATCCCTCCAAGATCTTGAAATCACCAAAATTTTCACAGGGTTTTCCCCAGCACATGAGATAGAAACTTTTATTATTGCACCCAGTGGAGTAGTACATATTACTACTGAGGGAAAGAGGCACCTCCGAAGTCTGGAAATTTGAGAGATGTCTGGGAAGTTGGTACTTAGGTGGAAGTATTTGGAAGGAGTCCAAAAAATACTGGAGCCACATGAGCATCTCTGCAAATTTGCTCTTCTATAACATATGGACCAGCTTTTACTTTCCACTACAATCGAACCTCAGCTTGTGCATAGTTTTAAATTGCCACGGCTCCATTCATCATCTCAATGACGCGTGAATTTTGACTGAGATCCTTGCTGCTACCTAACTTTTTTTTTAAGTGAACCAAACCCTTGTCCTCACAAAAGAGCATTTGACGAAGTCAACACGTTTGGTATTCATCTCTGGTTATACAGAGTGTAGGCAAAAAGGCAAGATCACTTGTTGAAATATTGTCCCCCAGGACCACTTCTTAGGAGCAACTATGGGTGGGGAAGGATCATTTATAAAAACGTACAATTGAAGAAGCAATAGTATCTATAGCTATAACCCATAATAATTTTTAATTAAAGTTTTTTTTTGGTTTTTTTTTGTAAAATTCCAGAAACTCTTCAAAAAATGTTGGATTTGGAAGTGTTTTTCTTTTTTGTTTTTGTTTTTCTGGACAGCCTGAGATGAATTTTTTTTTTAAAGATTTTATTTATTTATTTGAGAGAGAGACACAGTGAGAGAGGGAACACAAGCAGGGGGAGTGGGAGAGGGAGAAGCAGGCTTCCCACGGAGCAGGGAGCCCAGTGCGGGGCTCGATCCCAGGACCCTGGGATCACGACCTGAGCCGAAGGCAGACCCTTAACAACTGAGCCACCCAGGCGCCCCTGAGTATAAAATTTTGAAGAAATTGCTCATGAATCTGGAGATTCAAAAACAAAAGCAGTATAGGACTAATTACCCATTTGGTTTTCAGTCAGGTTTATGATGACTTCTGAGGGTGATTTAAGTAAGAAAGAACAAAGACTAATATTACACAAGTTTATAATAAAGCACCCATATTACTTCCTACTCTACTATTACTCTTTTTCTGATCAGTACTGAATCTAAAATCATCAGGGACTGGAACAAGGCCAGAAAGCAGACCTGTCTGGATCATGAATCTTTAGGCAAAATTAATCTTTTATGTGGAAAAATAAAAACTCTTACAAAAAACTGTTCATAAAGAAAAATTTTCGCAAAAAAAATTGCTTTATTGATCAAAGAAGACCATTCAGGATATTCACTATTCATTATATTCTTAGATTGTATGAATAAAATGCAATAGCACCCATACTGCCAAATTATATATACCATTGAAATCATGAAATAAACTTTTTATCTAGTTTTTTTTTTAAACTGCAGTGTTTTGGTTTGAATATAACTGAAATTATTATATGTGGTTAGAGTGAATAAAGGAGAACTATTGTGATCACAGGAGTCTAGGAATAAAATTTAAGAAATCTGTAAGTATGTAGAAGAAATCATTAATTAACTACCTGGCAGTAGCTGTTCTATTCTCAGACTCTCCAAGAATAACTAATGACCATGCCATCATCTTCTCTATAATCGGCCACCTTCCCACTTGACCTTCCTCATCTCTGCTCATATGCCAGGCTGAAACGATAGGAAGAACATCTGGGCATCTTGCCTACCAAAAGTCTCCAGGGCTCTTGTTGCTGCTCTGAGCTTAATCTTTATTTAACCTTGGTATTAATGATGAAGGATTGTCTCTCTGTCAGCAGTTCTCCACCTACAGTGCACTTTTGTCACTAGTTCCCAATTTCAACACTTAAGGATCAGGAAGCAAGGCTTTGCCAACCTATGTAATTATTTATTCGGTTTTCTGCCTCAAATTCCCTTATAGCTTCATCTATTGACCTTAAATATGAGATCAAGTCAGATTCTCCTTGTGCATAATATACTCCCTTGGCATCAATTTTGCACTATCGGAAGCTGCCTTAACTTACAGCGTTTCAATATGTCTCTTATCAAATCATACTTCAAAAGTTATGAATGTCTCAACTTTATAAAATGCTGATGACTCATTTCAAAAGGCTTAGAGCACAGAAAACTCTTACTGTTGCAGTTGAACCATCAGCTTATTTAATAACATATTTTCAAAACAAGAATGAGACAAACAAAGCCTCTCTGGTGCATGTACCAGAAAGTTTAGGTATCAGGTACATTTCTACAAACATAAACAATGTAGAAGCTAAGAAAAGTGCTAACAGGGGAAAAATAAGGAGGCATCTTGGTGAATCACTTTTTGCAGATACTAGAATTTGTTAGGTATTCTTCAGTGAGATGTGAATACATGCTGGGTATTGCAGCTCATGTACAGAAATAAAATTTCTATTAGTAAGCATTTAAGAAAACTAAAGATGGTTAAAAAATTCTAAAAAGTGAAAAGAATCAGTAACAAAGTTGTAAATAATTGTATATAGTCATGTTTTTTCTCCTTATGTTAACAGCCAGAACATCAGCTGGAAGAATAAACAGCACTAGGGTATGTTTACCTTGGGCAGAGTTCATACCTGATCAGCAATAATAAGAGCCTCTGAGAAAATAATTGTTTCATGCCAGATAACTCACAAGTGTCAGACTGCTTACACCCAGACATAAGAGCCATAACCTCTATTGATTAATGTCAGTTCACATTATCACCATCAGTTAAACAACAGCTATTTTCAGATTCATGCATATTAACGAAGTGAAATGAAAAATGTTTCTGACCTGAATTTCCGTAACAATAATATAAACACATGGGCCTTTATATTGAAGGGTTATGACAAGTTGGAAAAACACATGGGGAGGATGTGATCACAGAAGTGTCAGCTGGGATAAAAATGATGAAAGAGATCAATCTACTACACTCATGTCAGGCTGTAAAGTTACCTCCAAATACTTCTCTGAAACACCTTATCTTCTCTTCATCCAAATCACACACATTCTCATTCTCCTAGAACAGAACCATTGACTCTCTACCTGTAGTTCAGTACTTATTTTAGTCCCTCAAAGATCTGCTACTTATCCTAACCTTTTTTTCCTCTAAATTTGGCTACTGGCTCTTAGACAATTTTTTCTGGAAGTCTACTCTACTAGACTCAGTTCATTTTTTATTAAATGATTTCTGCCTGATTCAGCTACTAATCCTTCAAGACCATCTAATCCACTCTCTTCATAAGTAAATGGCCACACCAATCCAGTCTCTCAAAAATGGTTAGTAATTCACACACAGCACTTGACAGGAAATTAGAAAAGGAACAGAGACTTCTGAGAACTGGTAGAGCTGTGGCCTATTTGATCACTTGCTGATAGTGGGTTTGCTGTGATTGTGAACTGATTTGGGTCCAGAGGGTTCTTAGGCTTTGTGTCCCAATCTGTATCACAGATTTTCATAACAAGTATGGGTAGGAACTTGCTTCGGTCTTTCTGAAATGTCATATGCATAAAGAACAATACTGAATCAACATTGGTGCACCAAAAGCTAAACTCCATATGCCTAATCCTATCCCCATCTTAGAAAATTTGGCACTGTATAGCCTCCTTAGAATATAGATGTTACCTAAAGAAAAAGAGGAGTGGCATTTGCATTTAGTTTCCAAATGTATTGAAATTTAATTTGGGCCAATGAGAAGCATTGAAAGGATTTACCAATTGAAAAGAAGTTTTATCACTGGCATACTTATCTTTCCAAACTGAGATTTTTTTTTTTAAAGATTTTATTTATTTATTTGAGAGAGAGAGAATGAGAGAGAGCACATGAGAGTGGGGAAGGTCAGAGGGAGAAGCAGACTCCCTGCCGAGCAGGGAGCCTGATGCGGGACTCGATCCAGGGACTCCAGGATCATGACCTGAGCCGAAGGCAGTCGCTTAACCAACTGAGCCACCCAGGCGCCCTCCAAACTGAGATTTATACTCCTTCTAAATCAATAACAATTAGTAGATATAACTTTGTAATCATTATATTTTCCTTGCTTTTGAAATTGCATTGGATCTTTGATATTTTTCACAATAAAATCCATTTTGAAAATTAAGGCAACTTTTCATTTACTGTTTTTTTATTTACAAATATTATTTTTCTGGATATATACCAGAGAGACTTCAAACCTATTGGATTTATGTTTATGACTTCCAAGATCTGGTTCAAGGTAAATTTCCAGGTACATACTTATTATAATCCTACACTAATTCCTCTTATGCTAACCACTTTCTTGTTCAGCTTTTGCCCATCCTCTTTCTTTAATGGTGAATACACTTCCTTCACTTTCAAAAACATGGAATTCTTACTTTCAAGGCACAAAGGTAACGATGCATGGGGCACCTGGGTGATCAGTTGGTTAAGTGACCGACTGTTGATTTTGTCTCAGGTCATGATCTCAGGGTTGTGAGATTGAGCCCCACATCAGGCTCCATGCTGAGTGCAGAGTCGGCTTGAGGTTCTCTCTCTCCCTCTTCCTCTGCCCCACCCTCTGCTCTCCCTCTTTCCCTCTAAAATGAATAAATAAAAATCTTAAAAAAAACGGTAATGATGCTAGAGTTAAGAAATACATGCATTTACGCATGCAAGCACAGCTGTATCTATCCCTATGCAAATCTCTCTCTCCACAAGTTTAAACTGTACTTTAAATTACAATCCAAATCTTCTTTATTTATTCTAGCCTTCTTGGGTACTTAGTAACCCCTTTCTCTGAGGATGAAAAACTTGGCTCTCATTACTTTCAGTATGTTTCCTTATTTGCTCAATCTTTGAAAGTACATAAAATAATTTTGGAATTTCCAACACATACCTCCAAATAAACACAAGTTTCAAACTAGAGTTCAGTATTTGTGTACAGTACTTTGTATTCTTTAGCTTAGAGTATATAATCAAAATACCATTTTCCATTGTTACTTTTTTCCAAACTGTTAGTGATTTTACTCCTCACCTCCTGCATTGTGATTAGGTGATTCATCTGTTACTGTTTATACTGCATGTGGATCCTGTTATGGGTTGGATTGTGCATCCTCCAAATTCTGTCCCCCTTCATACGTTGAAGCCCTAACCCTGGTTACCTCAGACTATTTGGAGATAGGATTTTTAAAGAAGTGATTAAATTAGAGGGAGGCTGTTAGAGTGAGCCTTAATCCAACCTGAGTAAAGTCCTTATAAGCAGCAGCAGTGTGGACACTGGGGTGCATGCGTACAGAGAGAAGACCATGTGAGGACACGGTGAAAGGTGTCTGTCTGCAAGCCAAGGAGAGAGGCCTTTGGAGAAACCAAACCTTCCTACACCTTGATCTTGGACTTCTAGCTTTCAGAACTGTGAGAAAATAAATTTCTGTTGTTTAAGCCACCAGTGGCATTTAGTTATGATAGCCCTACCAGACTAATACTGGTCTCCCCAAACTAATACTAGCACACTAAAGCAAACTAAGCTTGTTTAATTCTAATTGCGTATTTATTTTAAGTATGTGACATAGTAATATAAAATTTGTTTATAAAATCAACTCTCTTTTAAACCTACAGTGGCAGTTTTTTCACTAGTCTCTCTGTAAATTTGGGGAGCAATTAGAGAATGCTGACAGACTGAGCTGTCCCTCAGATGGTCTTTAAAACAGTGCCATGGATTCTTCGCTACAACAGTCTTGAGGTCTCCATGATTGCCAACCCAGAGTGTACAGCTTCTCTAGAATTTCACCAGGAGGGACATGACCCCTTTTGTTTCACCCTGAAGTTTTTACCAGTACGACCCATAAAAGTTGGATTTTGTTTAGTGTAAGTTATTTAGCATTGTTCAGATTAATAATAGTTGTCAACCACTGTCAATGAAAAAGTTTATACAGGTAATGGGGATAAGCAAGTAATTCTAGGGACTTCATCAGAAAACGTTTTAATAATCTGATTAACAGAGCACAGTCACAGAGGCCTTGAATTTTGGAAACTTTTATATTTTCCCACTGTCCAAGTTACCAATAGTAGAAGTGATCTCTCTTCTTAGTTAATCTCTAGTCAAAGAACAGCTCAGGGAACAGGACACCCTGTGCAGAGTAGGTGGTACAAGTTTAGAAAGTCCAATCTGAAGGATATGATCTCCAAGTTCAGTGGAATGAGTAGCAATATCCATGTGTGATATTAATTAACAAGCAGTCATAACTGAGGAAACTTGCCAAATATCTTCTTTGTTTATTATAAATTTGAAATGCTATTTATTTTTTCGATTTAGTATGAATCAGTCATCAAGTCTTTAAATGATATACCAAGAAGGAGTATTTTGAGGATTTGGGGAGTGATTTTAAGTTGGAATGACTTCACCATAATTCTATTAACATCCACTATTTTAAACTCAACTTTTGGTGATGATTTTAAAACATAATGTTTCATGTTTCTGACACACAGCAAGCACCCAACTCTTACATTACTTCTTAAATGACAATATTTACCTCATATGATTTTTATACACAATAGCAATAATGCATATAAAGTGCTTAAAAACAATGCTGGTGCATAGTAAACATTAAATAAACAGTAAGGATTAAAAATATGTTTTATAAATTATATAGGTGCTTAAGTACATTGTGTATGCTCCATAAGAAAAGAGAACTTTTAAGAATTACAATTTTCCCCTATGGAGTTGAAATTGTAGAAGTGCAGTGCTTAATTTTGTAGATAATTTGTATTGCTTTTCAGAAAGCTGTTAAACAGATTATAGGCATGCTTTCTTTATGAAATAATCATATTTCTCTATACAAATTTGTCATCTAAACTACTGAAAACTAAGGGAACTCAAAGTTTATCTTGCGGTATAAAAAATAATACCCCAATTTTCTTACCTGTTAATAATCTTCAAATATGGGGTTGCCTGGGTGGCTCAGTCATTAAGCGTCTGCCTTCAGCTCAGGTCATGATCCCAGGGTCCTGGGATCGAGTCCCACATGGGGCTCCCTGCTCTGCGGGAGGCCTGCTTCTCCCTCTCCCGCTCCCCCTGCTTGTGTTCCCTCTCTCGCTGTGCCTCTCTCTGTCAAATAAATAAATAAAATCTTTAAAAAAAAATAATAATCTTCAAATATTAGAGAGAGTAATTTCATCTTTATAGACTATGTCCATTACTATACTCACTATATATATATATATATATATATATATATATATATATATATATATAT